>NC_134883.1:159199-239199 GCF_041734735.1 Babylonia areolata | reverse complement strand
TACACTATTACATACACAAACATGCACACTGTACACTATTAAATATTACACACACAAACATGCACACTTACATACGCAAACATGAACACTGGACTGACACTATTACATACACAAACACAAACATGCACACTGTACACTATTACATACACAAACATGCACACTGTATACTATTACATACACAAGCATGCACACTGTACACTATTACATACACAAACATGCACACTGGACTGACACTATTACATACACAAACATGCACACTGTACACTATTACATAGACAAACATGAACACTGGACTGACACTATTACATACACAAACATGCACACTGGACTGACACTATTACATACACAAACATGCACACTGTACACTATTACATACACTGCACACAAACATGCACACTGTACACTATTACATACACAAACATGAACACTGTACACTATTACATACACTGCACACAAACATGCACACTATTACATACACAAACATGCACACTGGCTGTACACTATTACATACACAAACATGCACACTGTACACTATTACATACACAAACATGCACACCGGCTGTACACTATTACATACACAAACATGCACACTGTACACTATTACATACACAAACATGCACACTGTACACTATTACATACACAAACACTGATGCACACTGTACACTATTACATACACAAACATGCACACCGGCTGTACACTATTACATACACAAACGTGCACACTGTACACTATTACATACACAAACACTGATGCACACTGTATACTATTACGTACACAAACATGCACACTACACTATTACATACACAAACACTGATGCACACTGTTGTCGCGAGATGGATTACATTTCTTACCTTTTGATCTTTTTCCTATTTCGTGTGCCTGTGTGTGGATGGATTTGTATAATGTATAAACTTCGAAGCCGGCTGTTTTTGTGCCTGAGTTTCATGTAGTGTAATTTCTTGGGTTTTCACGTGCTGGGTTTTTTGTAATTTCTTGGGTTTTCACTTGCTGGTTTGGTTTTTTTCCCCCATTAAGCTGTTTAGTACAGCAGCAACTGAAATTTTAGAACTGGTTTTTGGAAGGCAGACTCGCGGTAGAGCTCTCAAAGATAACATCCAAGTGGATGTTCTCTGTGTGGCAATGTCTTGCCCAGTTCTGTATGACACCTGTGTGTGTTGAGGTCGGGTTTTCCTGACTAACCAAGTCTACCAGGGGAACAAGTTGTTCCATGTGAGTCAGTAGCCAGTATTTATGTTCAGTTAACCTTCGCCGCACAGAGTGGGTCTGTCAGACCCACAGCCGCATAAAAGTCCCCATATCTCCGGAACTATTAATTAAAGCTACAGTTATGAAATTTCCTGACTTTTCCTGACTCGTAAGTCCCTTTCCGGTGACAAAATTTGGAATTGTTACATCATAAAAGAAAGGAGTAATTAATGATGTAATTTCATTATCCTGATTCATCCCAAGGTGGGCCTTTCAGATCCACAAATGAGAAAGAGGAGCAAAGGCCAATACCCTTATTCGTCCAATGGTGGGCCTCTCAGACCCACATATGAAATAGAGAGAAGCTATCCTTCTTCCCTGTCATCTTCTGTGCCATCTGTTCTTCTCTGCTATCCGTTCTTCCCTGTCATGTTCTGTGCCATCTGTTCTTCTCTGCTATCCGTTCTTCTCTGTCATCTTTCTGTGCCATTTGTTCTCTGCTATCCGTTCTTCCCTGTCATCTTTCTGTGCCATTTGTTCTCTGCTGTCCGTTCTTCCCTGTCATCTTTCTGTGCCATCTGTTCTTCTCTGCTGTCCGTTCTTCTCTGTCATCTTTCTGTGCCATCTGTTCTTCTCTGCTGTCCGTTCTTCCCTGTCATCTTTCTGTGCCATCTGTTCTTCTCTGCTGTCCGTTCTTCTCTGTCATCTTTCTGTGCCATCTGTTCTTCTCTGCTGTCCGTTCTTCCCTGTCATCTTTCTGTGCCATCTGTTCTTCTCTGCTGTCTGTTCTTCTCTGTCATCTTTCTGTGCCATCTGTTCTTCTCTGCTGTCTGTTCTTCTCTGTCATCTTTCTGTGCCATCTGTTCTTCTCTGCTGTCTGTTCTTCTCTGTCATCTTTCTGTGCCATCTGTTCTTCTCTGCTATCCGTTCTTCCCTGTCATCTTTCTGTGCCATCTGTTCTTCTCTGCTGTCTGTTCTTCTCTGTCATCTTTCTGTGCCATCTGTTCTTCTCTGCTGTCTGTTCTTCTCTGCTATCCGTTCTTCCCTGTCATCTTTCTGTGCCATCTGTTCTTCTCTGATATCCGTTCTTCCCTGTCATCTTTCTGTGCCATCTGTTCTTCTCTGCTATCCGTTCTTCCTTCTCATCTTTCTGTGCCATCTGTTCTTCTCTGCTGTCTGTTCTTCTCTGTCATCTTTCTGTGCCATCTGTTCTTCTCTGCTATCCGTTCTTCCCTGTCATGTTCTGTGCCATCTGTTCTTCTCTGCTATCCGTTCTTCCCTGTCATGTTCTGTGCCATCTGTTCTTCTCTGCTATCCGTTCTTCCCTGTCATCTTTCTGTGCCATCTGTTCTTCTCTGATATCCGTTCTTCCTTGTCATGTTCTGTGCCATCTGTTCTTCTCTGATATCCGTTCTTCTCTGTCACGTTCTGTGCCATCTGTTCTTCTCTGCTATCCGTTCTTCCCTGTCATCTTTCTGTGCCATCTGTTCTTCTCTGATATCCGTTCTTCCTTGTCATGTTCTGTGCCATCTGTTCTTCTCTGATATCCGTTCTTCCCTGTCATGTTCTGTGCCATCTGTTCTTCTCTGCTGTCCGTTCTTCCCTGTCATCTTTCTGTGCCATCTGTTCTTCTCTGCTGTCTGTTCTTCTCTGTCATCTTTCTGTGCCATCTGTTCTTCTCTGCTGTCCGTTCTTCCCTGTCATCTTTCTGTGCCATCTGTTCTTCTCTGCTGTCTGTTCTTCTCTGTCATCTTTCTGTGCCATCTGTTCTTCTCTGCTGTCCGTTCTTCCCTGTCATCTTTCTGTGCCATCTGTTCTTCTCTGATATCCGTTCTTCCCTGTCATCTTTCTGTGCCATCTGTTCTTCTCTGCTATCCGTTCTTCCTTGTCATCTTTCTGTGCCATCTGTTCTTCTCTGCTGTCTGTTCTTCTCTGTCATCTTTCTGTGCCATCTGTTCTTCTCTGCTATCCGTTCTTCCTTGTCATCTTTCTGTGCCATCTGTTCTTCTCTGCTGTCTGTTCTTCTCTGTCATCTTTCTGTGCCATCTGTTCTTCTCTGCTATCCGTTCTTCCCTGTCATGTTCTGTGCCATCTGTTCTTCTCTGCTATCCGTTCTTCCCTGTCATGTTCTGTGCCATCTGTTCTTCTCTGCTATCCGTTCTTCCCTGTCATCTTTCTGTGCCATCTGTTCTTCTCTGATATCCGTTCTTCCTTGTCATGTTCTGTGCCATCTGTTCTTCTCTGATATCCGTTCTTCTCTGTCACGTTCTGTGCCATCTGTTCTTCTCTGCTATCCGTTCTTCCCTGTCATCTTTCTGTGCCATCTGTTCTTCTCTGCTGTCCGTTCTTCTCTGTCACGTTCTGTGCCATCTGTTCTTCTCTGATATCCGTTCTTCCTTGTCATCTTTCTGTGCCATCTGTTCTTCTCTGCTATCCGTTCTTCCTTGTCATCTTTCTGTGCCATCTGTTCTTCTCTGCTATCCGTTCTTCTCTGTCACGTTCTGTGCCATCTGTTCTTCTCTGCTATCCGTTCTTCTCTGTCACGTTCTGTGCCATCTGTTCTTCTCTGCTATCCGTTCTTCCCTGTCACGTTCTGTGCCATCTGTTCTTCTCTGCTATCCGTTCTTCTCTGTCACGTTCTGTGCCATCTGTTCTTCTCTGCTGTCCGTTCTTCTCTGTCATGTTCTGTGCCATCTGTTCTTCTCTGATATCCGTTCTTCTCTGTCACGTTCTGTGCCATCTGTTCTTCTCTGCTGTCTGTTCTTCCCTGTCATGTTCTGTGCCATCTGTTCTTCTCTGCTGTCTGTTCTTCCCTGTCATGTTCTGTGCCATCTGTTCTTCTCTGCTGTCTGTTCTTCCCTGTCATGTTCTGTGCCATCTGTTCTTCTCTGCTGTCCTTCTCTGCTGTCATTTCTTCTTGAGATTTTATACTCTGCTGCCAGTCGTTCTCTGTCAGTTTTATTATTTGCTTTCTATCCTTCTCTGCTTGGCAAATTAATATGGTCTTTGATAATGCCTTCCAGAAATACCTGGAATCAACCACTAAACGTGGGGGTTGCAACCCATTGGAGGTAGGGCGTCACTTGCAGAGGGCTATAATGAAGGCCAGGGGCAGGGAACATGCACGGCTGTGCCACTTCACCACCACCAGCGCCCACCCAAATACACATATAAACACATTTCCACCCCAAACACACACACAATCAATCATACATATCTTAGCTCCCACAACACACATGCAGAGCAATCTGTGCACTTGAGCTCGCATGATACGTACATCATATGTAAACATATAACAATAGATGCAAAAGTGTCATATATAAAAACTAATCCCCCAAAAGCGTTTTTGTTGGAAAAGGCTTTTTTTTGAAAGGGGATCCAAATTTACTGTAAACGTGGCACCATCGCTTGCCTGCAGACAACCAGCTTCACAATGCATATTGTTAGGGCGCAAATAGTTTAGATTCAATTTCGATAAGTTGCTGCAGCCATTGCTAGCCATAGACACAATGGATATTCATAAACTAGTCCCCTATAACACACAGAGCGTAATAGAGCGCTAGATCTATGTGTGTTGCTATGCTGCCTCCTGAAACTCGGCAGCAGTTCATGCAACTAACTTCACAACACGAAAAGTATTTAAAAAACGGGCAGGATTTCTTAAATGTTTCAAAAGTGTACACAAATAAATAATAACAAAGATGCAACATGGGCGATCGAATTACTTACCCCAATACACCCAAAGCAGCGCGAAGTTCTCGCTCTGCTTCTTCCACCATGGATGCTTGTGATGCCATGCTTGTTTCAAGATGCACCGGTGACGGCTGAAATTCAGCCCTAGGCCCTATCGCTCGCTTGCCTGCTTTGCAACCCTGTGGGTCTGACAGGCCCACGCTGGGATTATTAAGGGGTAAACCGCCCATTGCTTCTTTGGCGGTATGTGGGTCTGAGAGGCCCACCTTGGGACGAATCTTCGAGTCAGAAGCTCAGTGCGGCGAAGGTTAAACATTTAAATGTTCTCGGTTTTTGTGTGTGAATGCGACATTGATAAATAGGAAGGGGTCTCTTTCGAAACGATTCTGTAAAGTGTAAAAGTGGTTAGCTAGCTTGTTTGATGTTATACGTGGTTAACTGATTTTCTTGTTGCACTTTATTAAATCATTACTCATCCTAGTATTTTGGGGGATTTGAATAAAATTCATTGTTATATTTTTTCCTGTATCGTAATAGGTCTCGGAAAGTTCATTTCCCAAGTAGTGGCAGTAGAAGTGGTGGTGGTGGCAGTAGTGGTAGTAGTAGTAGTAGTGGTTGTTGTTGTTGTTCTTTTGTAGTTGGGTTTTATGTAAACCATTTATCGGAACTGAGCCATTTTTGCCAAGTGCAGCACTATTAACGCAGATAACATAATTGAATTCGTCTTAAAATCGTTTTTCAAATGTTTATACTAGTTCGTTATATTACTGTCATAGTAATGTTGGCCTTTTAGGCCTGTTCCTGTTCTTTTTCTTTTCCGCCTGAGTCCGCTGGGACGACAAACAAGTCAGCGTCTCTTCGCCAGACTGCAACGGTGTCCTGAGTTGAGCGTGGACACTACAGCCCATTCATTCCCTTCCGCCCCACCAAATTGTTTCCCGTGTCCCGGTCCAACCACACCCTTTTGACCCTCCCCCGACAACGCCCTTTTGACCCTCCCCCGACAACGCCCTTTTGACCCTCCCCCGACAACGCCCTTTTGACTCTCCCCCCGACAACGCCCTTTTGACCCTCCCCCGACAACGCCCCTTTACCCATCTTCAAATCGTCCGTCATCGCAATCATTGCTCAACTTCAAGTGTAGAACTTCATCCATCCAGCTCGTCCACCAACCCCTTCGACAGTGCCGTTCACCGTCTGCGGTCAGGGGGTAGGTGAGAGAGAGGTCAAGATTTGTTTGTCCCCTCCCCCGGCTTCTTTCCCTCACGTTCCCAGAAGGGACATCATCTACTTTCGACATCAGTCATCACTCGGGATCCAAGTTGTGTGTGTCTGAACATGTGTGTGTGTGTGTGTGTGTGTGTGTGTGTGGTGTGAGTGTGCACGTGCGTGTGTGTGCTTTGATTGCTTATATGTTGTATGCCATAGTTTGAAACAGTAAATTTTTGTTTGGCCGGGTTTTTTCTTCTTCTTTATTGTCATTTGTTTGTATTTGCAATTGTTGGGGAATAAAACTTTATTTTACTTTTCAAGTTCCTGATTCCTTCTGTGTGAGAAGGTAGGTCCCGTCCCAGGAGGGTCGGGGCGCGATAACTGTATACTATTACATACACAAACATGCACACTGTACACTATTACATAACACAAACACACGATCATACCGCCGCAGTGCACGCCGGCAAGCACAGACGGACAAACGCCGCGCAACCGGAACTGCCACATTCACGTGCTCGCGCGCACACACACACGCACACTGGCATGCGGGGCTGACGCGCGCGCGCAAGCACACAACATTCCCTGTTACTCACACACACACACACCAGCCGGGCTGACACACTCACGCGCACTGAGACACATCCACTCCGGCTGACGAACACACTGACATCAAACTGACAACACTCGCGCGCGTGAACGCGCGGCACTGTCAAACTCGTGCTAAAGCGGAAGTGCACCCTTTCCCCCCCCCCAATGCCCCACTACAGACGCCACAACACCAAACCCACACAGAAATAGACTTTTTTTTTCTTTTTTCTTTTTAACACATTTAACTTACGTAATTACGTATTTGTATTAATATATTAAAAAAAAAATCAATAATGAAAAAACTTTAAAAAAAAAAGTTTTATAAGGAACAACTGAAGTAACTCTTATTTCCTTCAACAAAGTATCTAAAGGACACTGATGGGTGTGGTCACACGGTCAATTATTAAATAAACACACCAAGTTTACTCGGGAGCACATAATCTCAACCCCACTCCTACCAATATTAAACACAGGTAACACTGGTCAGTATTATTCCAGTCCAACACTTTTTTCCCACTCTCCACAAGTATCCTGTATGTATGCGAGTATGTGAGTGCGAGTATGTAGATATGAAGCTGAGCAAATTTTTGATTAACACACACACACACACACACAGACGACGAATAAAGAAATATAGGTTACTGAAGCATAAATGTCAAGAGCGAAATCTGACCAGGAGGAGAAGAAAAAAATACTGAAGCACTGTATTGTCTGTCCCTTTTGAACATGGAAAATTCACTATCAAACATGAAAAGGGGAAACTCTTGAAGACGCTGGTGGGCTGAAGTAGTGGTCCTCCGAACCGAGCGTCAGTAGAAACGTTGGCGGACCCATCGCTGGTACCGGGAGGCGGGTGGACTAAAGTAATGCGAGCTGGAGATCAGCGGAAGATCCAAAGCCACGAAGGCGAACACTGGACAGAGCCCGTTTTACGTTCACACTAGGCTGTAACCACGATCTAACCAAATGGTTACATTGAGGGATGTTACTACCATGAGACAAACTCTAGATTTTTTATACAGCATGTGTGAACGGAAAGCGTCTAACCACTGTCTAACTATTAGGCTCCGCCCCTTTTCCCGCGCGTTTTTTGACTGAGAGCAGCAGTTCTCGCTCGCTGGCTGGGCTTTGTTTTGCGCTGAAGTTAGACTGGTGGCATCTAACTACCGTTGTAACTTCGTTCTAACTTGAACAAGTTACAAGCCAAGTTACAGGGGTGCTGTGGCTGTGGCGTCATGTACAGATTGGGGTATACTTTTGTTTTCTGTGGTTCCCGTGGGTTTCCATGAGGTGGGGGGTCTTGAAAAATCGAAAAATGTCGAAAAATCAGTCTCGTGGATTCGTGTAGACGCAGCAAGAAGAACGAAAAAAATGACAGTCAGCCAGCTTAAATACATTCACACTGTAACTGATCAAGTTACAACACGCGTCGATGTAACTCACTATAACTGACCCCAACCATGCAAAGAAGGTTGCAATCACTTGCAGTCGGTTAGATGTGTCGGGCCAGACAATTTGCATACCGCACGCAGCGTGCGTGCAAGGCATGCTATTTTGTTTTGACGTCGGAGTTTTTTTCAAACTCGGCTCCGCCTCTATTTTCTGCTCTAACTCACTGGAACCGACGGGGACTAGTGTGAATGCCTTTGTAACCGTTTATAACTTGATCGGGCGATGTAACCTCGAAAATTTTTTATCTCCCGAGCCATATTTTTGGGGGCCATCTAACCACCTATCTAACCAAAAATCGGGTCTTTCCGAAAAGTCGTCTAACGGATGGGAACCCACTGCAACCAAAAATTCGTGGTTCCAGTGAGTTAGAGAGCGATGTAACCATTTGGTTAGATCGTGGTTACAGCCTAGTGTGAACGTAGCATTAGAACAGTGTCCAGGAAAACATTGACCAGACGACAAAAAACAACAACAACAAACAAACAAACAAAAACTGCAACCACTGGCCTACACACAGCGAGTTGTGTGTAAAAACAACTAAAGGTGCCTAACATAGAAACAAAGATACACCGAATGCAGAAATTCCCATCTCTGGTCGTCTGCAGAGGGAAACACTGAGAATGAAAAAAACAACAACAACAACAAAAAACCAAAAAAAAACAACAACAACAAACCAACAACCAAACAACTGCAGCAGCCAAACGCCGCTCTCCTCACCACCTTCTCCAAGGACACTCTTCCCGAGATCCGTTAGACACCTACGTCATTATACAAATACGTCAAACACCAAAACTTCAAGAAAAACGTCACATTGAATAAATGGTGTCACACAAAACATTGTTACACAACCATGGCACGCCTCTGGCCCCACGACCATAGTTGTGAAACTGAATGTACTGGGTGGGGGCTTAGCCGGTTCAGTAATCTGTGTTGTGAAACTGGAATGTGTATTGGGGGCTTTATTCCGTAATTTGTGTTGTGAAACTGAAATGTGCATTGGGGGCTTAATTCAATACTTTGTGATGTGAAACTGATGTGTTGAAGTTGCAGCACTGAAACGGTAGTCCTACCCATCTCAGTGTAATTGTGCCATGTTTGGAAGAATGGGAAAACTTTAAATTTGTTTAAACCATTTTTGTTCTTTTGTTTGCTTGTTTTTGGATAACTAAAAACATTTGATGCGAAATAAGAAGAAAAGTTTGCGTTTTCCTGAAAAAAATCGGTACAAAGACATTTCTCACTTCCGACTTACAGTTCCGGACAACACAGGGGGCATGCTTCCATGTTCATTTGGAAAACAGACGACTTACAACTTTGATCAGTTGGTAATCGTAACCGTTTGTAGATATGCTTTAGGTTTAGAAGGCGATTGTGACTACCAGCTGTGACTATTTTGTTATATTCTGGAAAAATAGCGAAAACGTCCTCTTTTTTGTTTGGTCTGACTGATTTTTAGTCAGTGATAGAATAGTCAGGTATTGACTGTGATCACTTTACGGAAGGAAGGAAGGCTCACTTGTGGAAGCAAAGTGTCTCTTAAAACCCGGTGTTCGGTTGTGTGTGTGTCTGTCTGTCTGTGTATGTGTTCGTGGTAAACTCTAGATTATCAGATTCATTTTATCCGGGAATACTTTGTCTGCCAACCAAAGTTGGGTTAAACATAGTGGGGAAAAATCTTCACAGTGTCACTGTCAGTCATACCAGTCTTGAGACGTTACGCGCTGGATGCAACACACGTAAACAAACCCTCGTGACGCGGAGCGAAACCATGATCATCTCCACAAGGATACTGAGCGATGCCATATATTTGTTGCATTATCAGCTGTACAGTGCTAAACGGGACCTACTGGGTATCGATTTTATCGAACTCCCAAAGTTAACATTACTGCAGAGAAGTAGACTGAAGTCACAAAACAAATAAGAAGGCAGGCGTGTATCCCAGCTACCTGGCGCACCAGTGACTTTGGCAAATACCAGTGAGCATGTGCATGTTTGTTCAAGACATTTCTGTGGAGGTAAGAAGTAAAGAACACTATTTTGTTATGTAAGAAATAAAGGGAAAATTTCTCAAGTGTTCTCTGGAAATCAGCTAGTTTTCATAACATGTGTTCAAGTTATGGCTTACAGTTACACAAATTTCTCTGTGACTTCTTACTCCTCTTCAGTTGAAGGCCCACAGTCAGTTACCTTAGCATACAGTTTCCCTACAGGAAAAGGCTTAAGAATTTAAATTTCTCCAAGAATGACTAATTTTAATTGTCTGTCACTGTGTCTGTTAGATTTTTCAATCTTGCTCAGTGAGGAAACTTGGAACACTCTGCTTAACAACTGTTTCAAAGAGAAACACAGAAAACTAAGCCAAGACATGTGTCTTCAGAATGTATTTAAGGTGAATATCAAACTGGATGCACACACACACACACACACACACACACACACACACACACACACACACACACACAGAGACCAGCTCTCTCTATTTCTCTCTCTCTCTCTTTTTTTCTCTATCTCACACACACACTCACTCACACACACACACACACTCACACACACACACACACACACACACACACACACACACACACACACACACACACACACCAGCTCACACACTAACACAAGACATACTGACACAGCACACAGAATGAAACACGCACACACACACACACACACAGAGTCACATTCACAAACTCACACATGCATACACATAAGTACACTGACACACAACACATACACTGACAGTGCATACACAAACAGAATGCGCATGTGCACATACTTTTTTCCGTCTTTGTGAACAGACATAAAAATTAAAATGGAAGAGGAAGATAAAGAAGAACACACACAAACACACACACACACACACACACACACACACACACACACACACACAGTGACACACACACACACACACACACACACACACACACACACAGCAAGAGTGACACATGCAGACATGATCACTCTTAACTGGATCATATGGGTGGAGGCCATTCACAAAGCTAAGTTTATTAATGTATCCATGACATGCCTTAAGGTCAAGCTTGTTAACTTACTTCTTTTCCTTTGCCTTTTCATTTTACAATTTTGAATAGAGCACAAGATGTTAGAGCTAGTGGGATCGTGGAATCAACAAAAGCGCTGAACTAGAAACCCCACAGATGAGATACAGTCCTAAATTCGTGATGTCATCGCTTGTTCCCTATAGGTTAAAACTAGGTCTTCGGGATTAAGCTGTATTTCTGAATCATGGACGGTTTTTTTTTTTTTGAGGCTCCTGATCCAGAAAACCACAACTGGACTTTTGGTGTCATATACTGTACCATATCAAACTGATGCAAACTAGGCCTATCGGTTTGCTCTGCTTGTCCAAATTTCGTGCAGCTAACAGTGAAAAGACGACCCGTCTTGCCCGGTCCGCTCTTAGCCAATCAAATGCCTCTAAAAGCTACAAGTGTTGAATCATTCCTTTGGCCAAGGCTGTCTACGCCATCTTGTCAGGTTTACGCTCTGTCTCGTCTTACGCTTTTTTTTGCGATTATTAAGCATGTTCATTTGGCCTTATTTTCCTGCATGCAGCTTGATTTTATTGTATTCTTACCTTTTGTTTACCTTTTGTTTCATGATTGATGGAGTCTCCTGTCAGACCGACAGATGAGTAGGCAGGCAGGCTTATCTGTCAGTGTGTGTCCTCATATGGGAGAAGAGGCCTTCCCACAGGTGTTGCAAGGGAAAAGGTCTCCAGAAGTTGAGCCCTGCTTCCTTCGCTCACACTTCTCCTTAATGGCCAGCGTTCTCTTCTTTATGCCACTAGAGCACAGCATCCTCCAGCGCAAGCGGTCAAGGGCATCAGTTTCCCAGGAAGCGATGTCTCTGTCACAGGCTTTGAGGTTTGTCTTCAAGGTGTCCTTGAAGCGCTTGCAGGTTCTTCCAAGTTCATGGTGGCCTTCCTTCAGCTGGCCATACAAAAGCATCTTTGGGATCCTGCTGTCTGTCATGCTGACAATGTGTCCTGTCCAGCGTAGCTGGCACTGGATCAGCAGGCTTTCGATGCTGGGCAGGCCGCTCCTCTGTAGGACCTGGAGGTTGGAGACCCTGTCTTGCCACTTTATGCCGAGGATCTTTTGTAGGCATCTCTGATGAAACTGCTCAAGTTATTGAATGTGACGGCAATACGTCGTCCATGTTTCACAGCAGTACAACAAGGTGGTCAGCACAACAGCTCTGTAAGTTTTGATTTTGGTGCTGAGCCTGATGCCTTTGTTGTTCCACAGCCTGTTGTTGAGTCTGCCAAAGGCGGAGCTGGCCTTGGTGATGTGCAGCGTCACTTTTGCATAAAGGACTCCATTGCTGCATAGGGTGCTGCCCAGTTAGCAAAACTTGTTGACTGACTTGATCTCTGTGTCATTGATCTTGATTGCAGGTTGGGGGGAGGCACTGGTGTTCTGTGAGCTAGGGCTGCAATTGCCTCGTCAGATACGGATGAGTCCCTGTTGAGGAGGGTTTTGAAGTGCTCTGCCCAGTGGGCAAGGATGCCTTTTTTGTCTGTTAGGAGGGTGGTCTGGTCCAAGGCTCGGACAGGGGTTGATCCTGTCATGATTAATTAATGATCAAATACATTAACTGATTTTTACCTTAAGTTGTGAACTTATGGGGACATATCCCACTTTCAGACTAACATTTTTTTCCCAGTTGATACTGATCATAAAATTTTAAAGATATATCTTATTGTTTGTTTTTTTCCAATTGATACTGATCATAACATTTTAAAGATATATCTTATTGGGGGATTATCCACTTGATACTGTTCATGTTATTGTAAGCATATATATATCTCTTATTGGAGAAGAATCCCCTGTCAGTCAAGTGTTTCGGCCCTTAACTCCTTACACTCTAAGGGGGCCGGGCCTTGTATTGCCGCCTTTTTTTTTTTTTTTCCCTGGTCCTCAGCAGGTTCGAATTCGTGCCTCCAGGGTGGTTGCCACTTAGAACTGAGTCACCTTTTCTGGCAGATGTTTTAACCACTGAGCTATCGTTTGCCTAGTTTGAGTAGGGAAATTTAATCCTTATTAAGTTTACTTTCATTCTTCCTCAACCAGATCCAGCTGGAACTCTTTTCTGCTGCTTCTGCCATTGCCTTGAGAGCCCATGTCCTCTCTCTGCCAGAAATCGACAGCTGTTTCATGAGGCTGTAGGCAGATGCACCCACAAACCCTCTTGCACCAATCTCTATGGTGAGGACTTTGGCTTGGAAGTCAGATTCTCTCAGGCTGCTGGCTAGACTAGCATACTTCTTGGTCTTGTAGATGTGGGCTTCCTCCATTCTACTTTCGTATGGCATAGTGAGCTCAATCAGAATTGCTTGTTTCGTTGCCGTGGAGTGGAGTACTATGTCAAGTCTCATGCCACTCTTGCTGATGATTTCAGGTGTGTCTTCCCCTCTGGTAGGTCCGCTGTGCATTCCCAATCTTCGGCATCATCAAGCAGCCCACGTTTCCATGCTTTGGAAACTTTGGGTGGTGTTCCTGGCCAGACTTATTGCCTTCTGCCAAGTGGAACTCTACTGGAACTTTTGGTGGGGTTGGTGCTCCTTGGACAGTGCTCACCACATGTGCAATTTCTTTTAGCACTTGGTTATGTCTCTATGTGTACCGTCCTTGGCTCAACGCTGCTTTGCATGAGCTGAGGACATGTTCCACTGTTTGTTTGCCATGGCAGAGTGGGCACACAGGGCCATCTGCTTTCCCCCATTTCACCAAGTTTGTATTCAAGGGAAGAGGTCGTACACAGATTTTAGGGTGAAGCTGATCCTCAGAAGGGCCATGTTCCACATGTCGCTCCAGCTGAGGCTCCTTTGGAGTGCATTTTCCCATGTTGTCCACTGCCCCTGCTGGCCTTGCTGGACTACCTTCTGGACTCTTTTATCATCCTCTTACTTCTTGATCTCCTGTATGATCATGTCTCTTTTTGCTTTCCCCCTTGCCTTGGATCACCATTCCATCTTTGTCGATCCCAGGCCTTGTCTGTTGGTTTGGGTGTGTCCTATTATTTCCTTTGTCTTAAGGCTTTCTTTCGCTGCACTGACTGCCTCCCTGAACTTCCATTTTTTGCCAGTCTTCAGTTTGGATTGGTTGGATCTCACAATACTGTCACCTGAGTCTTCAAGCATGCTGAGAAGTCTTGCCTTCCCTACTTTGTATTCTTTGACAAGGGACTTCAGAGGTGGCCTCAGCCTTGCTTGGCGACAGTAGAGTGCCACGTCAGTGAGACCAGGTGGGACACCAAGTTATTTGCGTGTGTACTTGTTGATCTTTGCCTCAATTGACTCAACTGTGCTACAGCTGATACCATATATCAGGAGAGGCCACAGGAGCTTTGGTATCAGCATGGACTGTAGGCACCACACTTTGTATTTGCCAGGAAGGCCACACTGGTCTATGATATGCAGACCTCCTTCTGCTGTCTACTTGGTTTCCTTTCCTCTTTTTGTGTCTTTCAGGGACTCGTTCCACCATCTTCCAAGGCTCTTGACTGGTTCATCTGACACCATTGGAATGGCTTGGTTGGCTACAGTGAATGTGACCGTTTCAGCTACCTTTCCTTTACGCAGTGAGAGGCTCCATGATTTCTTTGGTTTGAAGTTCATCCTGGCTGAGGCAACTAGCTCATTCAGCAACTTCAATATTTCATGGGTGTCATCCTCTTTTGTTGAAAGGACTGTTGTGTCATCCATGAAGGCTTTCAAAGGAGGTATCTGGCATCCGTTACCAAGGTCGGCTCGATCTGTTCCCTTCATTGAGGCCTTCAAGATCACTTCCATTGCCAGCACGAACAAGATTGGAGAAATTGCACATCCCATGGCTATGCCCACTTCCAGATTGATTCAATCTGTTGTGTATTCATTGGTGGTGAACCGCATTGAGAATCCATGGAAGTACTTCTTCAGCATTTCCCTGATGTTGGTTGGTACATGGTGCATCTCGAGAGCCAGTTAGATCATCTCATGAGGAACTGACCCGTACGCATTTGCAGTTTCAGCCATACCACGTCAAGGTTCTTTTTCTCTGCCTTTGCTCTTTAGATTGCATCCCAAATCATTGTGGCATGTTCTACACAGCCAGGAACTCATGGGATCCGGATGCCACCTTTCTGGACTGACACATCCAGGTACTCATTTTCTATGAGGTATTTTGTCAGTCTTGCAGCCATGACAGAGAAGACTTTTCCTTCGAGATTCAGGAGCGATATTGGTCTGAACTGGCAGATGGTACTTGAATTCTGCTCTTTTGGGATGTACACACCATCAGCTATCATCCACTGGTTGCTGATCTTCAAGTTCCTCCATGCTGATCTTATCACTCTGTGGAGCCACTGAAGGACTTCAGGACATTTCTTGTACAGCAGGTACGGTATTCCGTTTGGCCCTGGTGATGATTTGGCCGTGGCTTTCTTGACCACTTTCTGTACTTCCTCAAGGGTTGGTGGTTTATCGCTGAACGTCTTCTCTGGTTTCCTGGGATGAACCGAACCTTTGAGATCTAGTGGTTTCTTGCTTTGCAGATTTGAATACGTTTTCCTGAGGTGCTGTTCAAGTGTTTCTTTGTCCACTGTGTGTGTCCCTGATTTGGGCTGCTCGAACAGTTTCCTGGCGAACTGAAAGGGGTCTCAGAAGAAGCAGTCTTGTGTGTTCTTCTTTTTGCTCCTTTTCCTCCTTGCTGATTCTGCTTTACTGAGGGCACTGTGCTTTGCTTTCAGGTCTTTCCAAAGTTTTTGTAGGCCCTACTTCTCAAATTTTGAAGCTGTCTTCATCATTTTCTTGTATTTGTTTGTATTTGTATTTCTTTTTATCACAACAGATTTCTCTGTATGAAATTTGGGCTGCTCTCCCCAGGGAGAGCGTGTCGCTATACTACAGCGCCACCCATTTTTTTTTTGTATTTTTTGCTGTGTGCAGTTTTATTTGTTTTTCCAATTGAAGTTGATTTTTCTACAGAATTTTGCCAGGGACAATCCTTTTGTTGTCATGTTGTCCATTTCTTGTTGTCGCCTGGATTTTTGAGGAGGTGTTCTTGTCTTTGGTTCTTTCACTCCATAGGCTTTTTCGACAGGTTGCGTACACAATATCTCTGTAGGTGGCTAACTTGTGTTCCAGGGTGCTCTTTCCTATCAACACATCAAGTTTTCGAACTATTTTCTGGTCCAACTTTTCCCATTCCATTTCTGCACTTGCAGGTGGCAAGTTTAGTTTCTGGTGTTTGGCTTCAAGATTTTGTACGATTAATTCGTCTGAATTATCAGTGTGGATGTCCTTGGCACTGTGGTTTGAATCCTGGCCTTGGTTTTCCGACGTCTTATCTGCTGGTGCAGTGTGCTGCTGAGCATTTGTCAGATTCTTCATACAACCCTTTTTGGTCCTGTGGATCTTCATGCCATGCTCAGTGGAGAATTTCCGCCCACAGACACATGGGAATTCCATCAGTCCTGAAATCATGCTCCGTTTACCGTTTCTAGTCATGATTCTGTTGGCGCTGATGGATTCATCATTCTCTCCCCATTTCAGTGAATCCTGGGAGCATCTTTTCTTTGAACAATTTGTAGCAATTGATTAAGGGTAAGGTGGGCTGCCAACCCACGGAACCTGAGAGTCTAGTCTTTCCCAGTGTCACTCGGTCTTTCCTGAATGTCATTCAGACTGTTCCTGAAAGTCAGTGGCTTACCCGTGTCTCAGTGATAAGAAACTCTAGGGAGAGCTTGACAGTAAAAGGTTCTCAGAGAAGAAGCCCCCCTCAGTCAAGTGTTTCGGCCCTAAACTCCTTACACTCTAAGGGGGCCGGGCCACACCCAGGTCATGACTCCTGTATGCCAGATCATCTTTAGATTCATGGCGGCTACTCCTTCCTCATGTTAAAACCCAATCCTTCGGTGATTCTTCCTTTTCTCATTCAGCTCCATCTGTATGAAACAGTTTACCACACGATCTTTGCCACTCTTCCTCATTTCAGTGTGTGTGTGTGTGTGTGTGTGTGTGTGTGTGTGTGTGTGTGTGTGTGTGTGTGTGTGCAAGAGACCAAGAAATGTTTTTGTGCATCAAATCTTTTTTGTTGTTGCCAAGTTATTGCGCGTGCATGTGTTATGTTTTATGTTTGTTTATTGTAAAGCGTTTTATGTTTATTGTAAAGCGTTTTATGTTTATTGTAAAGCGCTTTATGTTGTAAAGCGCTTTATGTTTATTGTAAAGCACTTTATGTTTATTGTAAAGCACTTTATGTTTATTGTAAAGCGCTTTGAGCTCCCTTTCAGAAAGGAAAGCACTCAACAAGTATCCATTATTATTATTATTAGTTTTTTTTCCATTTGGTACTGTTCATATTGTTGTAAATGTGTCTTATTGTTGTTTTTTTCCAGTTGATACTGATCGTAACATTGTAAACATAAATATATTTTATTGTTGTTGTTTTTTTCCAGTTGATACTGATGATAACATTGTAAACATATATATCTTATTGTTTTTTTTCCTAATTGATACTGCTCTTAACATTGTAAATATATCTCTTTTTTTTTCCAATTGATACTGATCATAACAATTAACATTGTAAACATATATTTTATTGTGCTTTTTTTTCCAAGTGGTACTGATCATAACATTGTAAACATATATCTTATTACTTATTTCCAATTGATACTGATAACATTGTAAACATATCTTCTTTTTTTCAAATTGATAATGATGATAACATTGTTAACATATCTTATTGTATTGATATTGATGATAACATTGTTAACATATATCTTATTGTTAATGTGTTCTCACAGCTGCAGAAGATGGGAGACTCTTCAAAGAGCACTTTCCTGCGACAGGTTGACAAATCACCTGCACCATATTGCTACCTCAGAGCAACCCTGTGAGCATAGAAAGCTTCTGGACAAAGTAGAAATGAATCCAGTCCATGTGTTGTGGGGCAGTGTTTTGTATCCATGGTCACCAGATAGATAACATCATAGCATATATCATATCATATATCATGTCATATCATATCATATCATATCATGTCATATCATATCATATCATATCATATCATATCATATCATATCATATCATATCATATATGATATCATATCATATATCATGTCATATCATATCATATCATATCATGTCATATCATATCATATCATATCATATATAGTATAATGTATTGTATTATATATCATATTATATTGTATGATATGATATTATATAACTGTTATCTATTCTATCTATTTATTTATTTACATATATTATATCGTATGGTATGATATGATATGATATGATATAACTATTATCTATTCTATCTATTTATTTATTTACTTACATTATATCATATCATATTATCATATCATATCATAAACCTAGAGAAAGATAGACATAGATATATATATCTATATATATAATGTATTGTGGGTCAGTTTTTGTAATGATGTGCACCATGGATATGTAATGATATGACGTGTGGCAATTTTTGTCATGGTCACCATTGACACCATAGATATATGTATAAAATGATGGCGGCTGAGCTGATATTCGGTTTGTTGCAAGTGTGAGGTAATGCAAGTTCTGGTCATGCTATTGTCAGTAATGGCAGCGATGACAGTATAGTAGTGATGACAGTAATGGCTGTGATGATGGTGGTGACTGTAATGACTAATGGCAGTGATGATGGTGGTGACTGTAATGGCTAGTGGCAATGATTATGGTGGTGACTGTAATGACTAATGGCAGTGATGATGGTGGTGACTGTAATGACTAGTGGCAGTGATTACAGTATGACAGTAATGGCAGTGATGATGGTGGTGACTGTAATGACTAATGGCAGTGATGACAGTATGACAGTGATGATGGTGGTGACTGTAATGACTAATGGCAGTGATTATGTTGGTGACTGTAATGACTAGTGGCAGTGATTACAGTATGACAGTAATGGCAGTGATGATGGTGGTGACTGTAATGACTAGTGGCAGTGATTACAGTATGACAGTAATGGCGTTGATGATGGTGGTGACTGTAATGACTAATGGCAGTGATTATGGTGGTGACTGAAATGACTAGTGGCAGTGATTACAGTATGACAGTAATGGCAGTGATGATGGTGGTGACTGTAATGACTAGTGGCAGTGATGACAGTATGACAGTGATGATGGTGGTGACTGTAAAGACTAATGGCAGTGATGACAATATGACAGTGATGATGGTGGTGACTGTAATGAATAGTGGCAGTGATGACAGTGTGACAGTAATGGCAGTGATGATGGTGGTGACTGTAATGACTAATGGCAGTGATGACAGTAATGACAGTGATGATGGTGGTGACTGTAATGAATAGTGGCAGTGATGACAGTATGACAGTGATGATGGTGGTGACTGTAATGACTAGTGGCAGTGATGACAGTGTGACAGTAATGGCAGTGATGATGGTGGTGACTGTAATGACTAATGGCAGTGATGACAGTATGACAGTGATGATGGTGGTGACTGTAATGACTAATGGCAGTGATGACAGTATGACAGTGATGATGGTGGTGACTGTAATGACTAATTGCAGTGATGACAGTAATGACAGTGATGATGGTGGTGACTGTAATGACTAGTGGCAGTGGTGACAGTAATGGCAGTGATGATGGTGGTGACTGTAATGACTAATGACAGTGATGACATTGATGATGGTGGTGACTGTAATGACTAATGGCAGTGATGACATTGATGATGGTGGTGACTGTAATGACTAATGGCAGTGATGACAGTAATGGCAATGATGATGGTGGTGACTGATGACTAATGGC
Organism: Babylonia areolata; assembly: GCF_041734735.1. Taxonomy (NCBI): domain Eukaryota; kingdom Metazoa; phylum Mollusca; class Gastropoda; order Neogastropoda; family Buccinidae; genus Babylonia; species Babylonia areolata. Next base: position 219,233 of record NC_134883.1, on the reverse strand, counting down.
TGTGATGACAATAATGACAGAGATGATGGTGGTGACTGATGCCTAATGGCTGTGATGACAATAATGGCAGAGATGATGGTGGTGACTGTAATGACTAATGGCAGTGATGACAGCAGTGGCAGTGATGATGGTGGTGACTAATGACAGTGATGATGGTGGTGACTGTAATGACTAATGACAGTGATGATGGTGGTTACTGTAATGACTAATGACAGTGATGATGGTGGTGACTGTAATGACTAATGGCAGTGATGAGAGTATGACAGTGATGATGGTGATGACTGTAATGACTAATGGCAGTGATGACAGTATGACAGTGATGACGGTGGTGACTGTAATGACTAATGGCAGTGATTATGTTGGTGACTGTAATGACTAGTGGCAGTGATTACAGTATGACAGTAATGGCAGTGATGATGGTGGTGACTGTAATGACTAGTGGCAGTGATTACAGTATGACAGTAATGGCGGTGATGATGGTGGTGACTGTAATGACTAATGGCAGTGATTATGGTGGTGACTGTAATGACTAGTGGCAGTGATTACAGTATGACAGTAATGGCAGTGATGATGGTGGTGACTGTAATGACTAGTGGCAGTGATGACAGTATGACAGTGATGATGGTGGTGACTGTAAAGACTAATGGCAGTGATGACAGTATGACAGTGATGATGGTGGTGAGTGTAATGACTAGTGGCAGTGATGACAGTGTGACAGTAATGGCAGTGATGATGGTGGTGACTGTAATGACTAACGGCAGTGATGACAGTATGACAGTGATGATGGTGGTGACTGTAATGACTAATGGCAGTGATGACAGTATGACAGTGATGATGGTGGTGACTGTAATGACTAATGGCAGTGATGACAGTAATGACAGTGATGATGGTGGTGACTGTAATGACTAGTGGCAGTGATGACAGTATGACAGTGATGATGGTGGTGACTGTAATGACTAATGGCAGTGATGACAGTAATGACAGTGATGATGGTGGTGACTGTAATGACTAGTGGCAGTGGTGACAGTAATGGCAGTGATGATGGTGGTGACTGTAATGGCTAATGACAGTGATGACATTGATGATGGTGGTGACTGTAATGACTAATGGCAGTGATGACAGTAATGGCAATGATGATGGTGGTCACTGATGACTAATGGCTGTGATGACAATAATGACAGAGATGATGGTGGTGACTGATGCCTAATGGCTGTGATGACAATAATGGCAGAGATGATGGTGGTGACTGTAATGACTAATGGCAGTGATGACAGCAGTGGCAGTGATGATGGTGGTGACTAATGACAGTGATGATGGTGGTGACTGTAATGACTAATGACAGTGATGATGGTGGTTACTGTAATGACTAATGACAGTGATGATGGTGGTGACTGTAATGACTAATGGCAGTGATGACAGTGATGATGGTGATGACTGTAATGACTAATGACAGTGATGACAGTATGACAGTGATGATGGTGGTGACTGTAATGACTAATGACAGTGATGATGGTGGTGACTGTAATGGCTAATGGTAGTGATGATGGTGGTGACTGTAATGACTAATGACAGTGATGGTGGTGGTGACTGTCATGACTAATGAAAGTGATGATGGTGGTGACTGTAATGACTAATGACAGTGATGATGGTGGTGACTGTAATGACTAATGACAGTGATGATGGTGGTGACTGTAATGACTAATGACAGTGATGATGGTGGTGACTGTAATGACTAATGAAAGTGATGACGGTGGTGACTCTAATGACTAATGAAAGTGATGACGGTGGTGACTGTAATGACTAATGGTAGTGATGACAGTAATGGAAGTGATGATGGTGGTGACTGTAATGACTAATGGCAGTGATGACAGTATGACATTGATGATGGTGGTGACTGTAATGACTAATGGCAGTGATGACAATGATGATGGTGGTGACTGTAATGACTATTTATTTATTTATTCAGACTTCTTGCTATAGCGCATATTCTTGAAGCTCTATGCGCTTTACAATAGCACTAAAAACATTCACTCAAACATCCCCACACAAACATATGCATATAATTTGAAATATAGGCGAGAGAGAACAATTAAAATAGGTCATGTCAGTTGATTAAATCAAGAAATGCAACAGGTATTTAAAAAAAAGAAAAAAAAAAGAAAAAAGAAATTGAAAGAACACAAGCACGTATACGCATGCATATATACGTAGACACATACATACATACATACATACCTACATACAAACACACAAAACACACAGCGTGCGCACACACACAACACACACATACACGCACACACGCGCGCGCGGCACGCACTCACACATGCACCAACGAACACAAGCCGCATACCCAAACACATTACTCACACACTCACTCAGTGACAAACACACATACACGCACCTACAGGCACAATACACACACGAACACAGATCAACAATCGAATAATGCAAACTACTGCGACATTACATATATATATATACACACACATACATACATATACACACACATATATATAATAAAATAAAATAAAAGTTCCTGCTAAGCATTTCCCTGAAGAAACACCCCGCATTACACACACAGATCAAAACTAGAAAGATGAAACAAATGTTCACACACACACACACACACACACACACGAATGACAAACAATTGAAACACACAGGCTACAACATCACATGATAAAGCAATATTCATCAAACATTTCAAGTAAAAACGTATGTGCATCATTACATTTAAAAAATTAAACCTGAAAATGTAAAAATGTACGTATTGTTAAAAAACGACAACAAACAAACAAAAACAAAACAAAACAAAAAAACAAAAACAAAAAACACCTCCACCACGTCCACATACACTAGCACACACACACACACACACACACACACACACACACACACACACACACAAAACTCATCAACAACAACAAAAGCACAACAGATGGACAACTGAGTAAACAAACTACAACATTACTTCATAAAACAGTTCGTGTTAAAATCTCTCACATACATATTTATACATTAAAAAAAACACACAAAAAAACCACAACAACACACACACACGCGCGCACGCACACACACACACACACACACACACACACACACACACACGTACCAACTCACCCACCCGCACACCCGCACACCCGCAACACACAGACACAAGCTCGCGCGTGTGGACGTGCAAACACCCAACACCACCTCTCCCCCCTCTTCCCCCTCCGCCCCCCACCCCCACCCCCCCCCCACCCCAACCCTCCCCCCCCCACACAACACAACACAACCACACACCTCTATTTCATTTCAATTTCATACAACATTGTATGACTGTCTGAACAGGTGTGTCTTCAGGGCAGTTTTAAACTGTGAGGGGGTTTCAGAATAACGAGTTGTGAGTAGAAGCTGGTTCCAAACAGTTGTCGCAAAGTGAGTAAAAGATCGCTTGCCATAAGTCTTTGTTTTGATTCGAGGAACAGTAAAGGTTCTATTGTCTGAAGAAGAGCGGAGTTGTCTGGCAGGGGTATAGACATGAAGGAGATCAGAAAGATAGACAGGAAAGTAGGGATCAGTGAGAGAGTTGAAGCAAAGAGTGGATGTTTTATGTTGTATTCTTGCAGAGATTGGGAGCCATTAGTCATTACAGTCACCACCATCATCACTGCCATTACTGTCATCACTGCCATTAGTCATTACAGTCACCACCATCATCACTTCCATTACTGTCATCACTGCCACTAGTCATTACAGTCACCACCATCATCACTGTCATACTGTCATCACAACCATTAGTCATTACAGTCACCACCATCATCACTGTTATACTGTCATCACTGCCATTAGACTAATGACAGTGATGATGGTGGTGACTGTAATGACTAATGGCAGTGATGACAGTAATGGCAGTGATGATGGTGGTGACTGTAATGACTAATGGCAGTGATGACAGTATAACAGTGATGATGGTGGTGACTGTAATGACTAATGGCAGTGATGACAGTATGACAGTGATGATGGTGGTGAGTGTAATGACTGGTGGCAGTGATGACAGTAATGGCAGTGATGATGGTGGTGACTGTAATGACTAATGACAGTAATGGCAGTGATAATGGTGGTGACTGTAATGACTAATGGCAGTGATGATAGTAATGGCAGTGATGATGGTGGTGACTGTAATGACTAATGGCAGTGATGACAGTAATGGCAGTGATGATGGTGGTGGCTGTAATGACTAATGGCAGTGATGACAGTAATGGCTGTGATGATGGTGGTGACTGTAATGACTAATGGCAGTGATGACAGTATAACAGTGATGATGGTGGTGACTGTAATGACTAATGGCAGTGATGACATTAATGGCAGTGATGATGGTGGTGACTGTAATGACTAATGGCAGTGATGACAGTAATGGCAGTGATGATGGTGGTGACTGTAATGGCTATTGGCAGTGATTACAGTAATGGCAGTGATGACCGTATGAAAGTATGACTAATGGCAGTGATGACAGTGATGACAGTGATGTCAGTGATGACAGTGTGCTTGTTGGATCAGCTGCCAGTGGTGTGAAGGAGCTAAAGACCTCCCCTGTCCCTCTTCCTCCACTCAAATATTTGAATTTCAGTGATCTTCTCCAGTGATGGCCTAGAGGTAACGCGTCCGCCTAAGAAGTGAGAGAATCTGAGCGCACTGGTTTGAATCCCGGCAGAGTGGCCAGTAGTTTCTGCCCCTCCACTAGACCTTGAGTGGTGGTCTGGAGCCAGTGGCATTGCTTGGTTCTAACTTTCTGACAGTTACACATGACTAAATGCCTACGTTGACCGAACTACGCCATGGGTCAGTTCCATACTACACACAGTTAGTAGCGGGTTACGACCATACTAGGCTCTTCTGTCCGAGCAATGGAACTGGCTCCTGGACACTAGTCATTTGAATGAGAAGGTCCCACATGCAGCATGCACTTTGTGATCATAAAAGAACCCATGACAACAAAAGGGATGTCCCTGGCAAAATTCTGTAGAAAAATCCACTTCGATAGGAAAACAAAAACCTGCATGCAGGAAAAAATACAAGAGAGGTAAGGCCTTCAAGACTCACTTGTGATACACTGAAAAAAAAAATCCAAGCTTTTTATGTATTGTGTATAATTTCAAAATGTAATGTTTAAGATGAGAAAGATCAGTTTAAAGCAAATTAACTCCCCTAGCATTAATTACAGAGTAATTTCCCTTCTTTACTATCTGCACCAAAACGTTTGCAAAATAAATGAAACTTCCATGCTTAGCAAAAGAAGTTCCTGTTTGAACAAAAAATGATAATAATGACTGCTCTTGTTGTTGGGTCAGAATATCAGATCAAAGTGCCAAGTTTTGAGAATACAAAAAATATAAATATAACAGTAAATGCAGTTTGCATATAATTAGGCTTCATTTTTTATTTTTTTGTGCACATCCCATAGGTGCAATATTGTTTTAAACAAGATGACTGGAAAGAACTGAATTTTTCCTATTTTTATGTCTAATTTGGTGTCAACTGACAAAGTATTTGCAGAGAAAATGTCAATGTTAAAGTTTACCACGGACACACAGACACAGACACACACACACACACACACACACACACACACACAGACAACCAAACACCGGGTTAAAACATAGACTCACTTTGTTTACACAAGTGAGTCAAAAAATGAGTGACACTCTCAGTGCAGTGACGTGCTCTCCCTGGAGAAAATAGCCTGAATTTCACACAGAGAAATTTGTTGTGACAAAAAAGAGTAATACAATAGAATACAATACAATACAATACACTAGTAGTAGTAGGCCTCCTTCGGTCATGGCTGACCATGGATAGAGTATATCCGACCTAATGTCTAATTAGGCTGTCTGCTTGGACCAAGCAGTGTAGCCTGTGGCTGTAGAGACCGATGCAAGAGAAACAGTCTCTGTTGCAGCGGTCACATGTGTAAGCTGATGCTGGTCTGTTGGCTGCCGTCCCTTTTCTGCGAGCTCGCTTTTCTGATGCAGCAGCTGAATTTGTCCTCACCAATCCGTAGCTGATTCTTGAGAGTGCTTCTCCATCTGTTGCAGTCATCTGCAAGGTCCTCCCAGGACTCAGTGTTGATCTCAAGCACCTTCATGTCACGTTTGCAAACATCTTTGTATCTCAGCTGTGGGCGGCCGATGTTTCTTTGCTCCGAGGCGAGCTCTCCATAAAGGATGTCTTTTTGGATGCGACCATCTTCCATGCGGCGAATGTGGCCCAGCCAGCGCAGCCGACGCTGTCTCAGCATGGTATACATGGTCGGGAGGCCAGCGCGAGTCAGGACTTCAGTGTTTGTCACCTTGTCTTGCCAGGAGATGCCAAGTATGCGCCGTAGGCTTCTCAGGTGGAAGGTATTGAGCCTTTTCTCCTGACGAGCATGTGTGGTCCACGCCTCACTGCCTTACAGCAAGGTGCTGAGGACGCAGGCGTTGTATACAGCCATCTTTGTCTTCATGGTCAGCTTGGGATTTGTCCACACTCTGTGTGAGGCGGGCTAGCGTTGTGGCTGCCTTCCTGATCCTTGTCGATCTTGGTGTCAAGGGAGAGGTTGTCGGTGATGGTGGACCCAAGGTAAATGAATTGATGGATGGCTTCAAGCTTGTAGTAATTAAATTGATCAGTGGTGATGGCTGGTGGAGATGGCATGTCTTGGCCTAGGATGTTTGTCTTCTTGAGACTGATGGTCAGACCGAAATCTTTTCAGGCCTGGGAGAAGCGGTCCATTAGTGACTGCAAGTCCCGCTGGGTGTGGGCCACAACTGCGGCATCGTCAGCAAAGAGCATGTCTCTGATGAGGGCTTCGTGGACTTTTGTCCTTGCTCTGAGGCGGGCGAGATTGAAGAGCCTGCCATCTGATCTGGTCCGCAGGTAGATCCCTTCTTGTGCATGGCTGAACGCATGCCTCAGGAGAAGAACAAAGAAGATTCCAAATAGGGTGGGGGTGAGGACACAGCCTTGTTTGACACTGCTGCATACGTTGAAGGGCTTGGAGAGGTTACCATTTGCATTAAAATGCACCGTCCCTTTCATGTTGGAGTGGAAGGACTCAATCATGCTGTGCAGTTTGGGGGGGCAGCCGATCTTTCGAAGAGCCCTGAAAAGGCTGCCTCTGCTGACTAGGTCAAAGGCCTTGGTGAGGTCAATGAATGTGACATACAGAGGCATCCTCTGCTCTCTGCACTTCTCCTGGATTTGGCGAAGGGAGAAGATCATGTCTACCGTGGATCTCTCAGCTCGGAAACCGCACTGTGATTTCAGATAAACGCGTTCGGCCAGTTTCTGTAGACAAATTAGGAGGACCCGAGCGTAGACTTTGCCTACAATGCTGAGAAGCGAGATGCCTCTGTAGTTGTTGCAGTCGCTCCTTTCACCCTTGTTTTTGTAAAGGGTGATGATCTTGGCGTCCCTCATGTCCTGCGGTACAGCTCCCTCATTCCAGCACTGACAGAGGACTGTGTGCAGAGGATGCAGAAGAGTAGTCTTGAAGTGTTTAATGAGGTCTTGGGGAATTCCATCACTGCCAGGTGCCTTGCCTGATGTCAGGCTGTTAATGGCCTTGCTGAGTTCGTCCTCAGTTGGCTCTGCGTCAAGTTCTTCCATGACCGGCATGCACTTGATGGCATCGAGGGCTGAGTTGGACACCATGTTTTCTGTGGAGTAGAGGTCGGAGTAGTGTTTCGCCCATCTCTCCATCTGCTGGCTAGGATCGTTGATTACTTCCCCAGTGGAGGATTTGAGGGGGGGCAGTCTTACTCTGTGTTGGTCCCAGTGCCTTCTTGATGCCATCATACATCCCTTGGATGTTGCCTCTTTCAGCAGCATTCTGTATCTCTTCACTGAGCTCTGTCCAGTACTCATCTGCACATCGCCTGGCATTAAGCTGAACCTTACTCCTGGCGGCCCTGAGGATTTGCAGGTTCTTCTCACTGGGTGACCATTTGTACTCGGTGAGTGCAGTGCGCTTGGCCTCAATACTGGGAGTCATCTCTGATGATCTGGCCTCAAACCAGTCGTGGGACTTTGCAGTTTTCTTCCCAAAGGTGGCCATAGCAATGTGGTGCATGGTGTCTCGTAGCGTTTCCCATCTTTCTGTGGCAGTCTCTGAGCTGCAATGCACCAAATTCTCTCTCAAAGGCCTCTGTGAACTGTTCTACAAGGTCTGGCTGAGACATCTTGCTGACGTCAGTGCGAGAGTTCCCTTGTTTCTTTGAGCAGTGGAACTTCTTTGGTTGCAGTCTGATCTTGCAGCATACCAGAGAGTGGTCTGTGTCACAGTCTGCGCTGTGGTAAGAGCGAGTGTGGAGAAGGTTTTTGATGGCAGCTCGTCTTACTAGGATCAGATCCAGTTGGTGCCAGTGTTTTGAGGTGGGTGCCTCCAGGAGACTTTGTGTTGGGGCTTCGTCTTGAAGAAGGAGTTGGTGATGCACAGTTCATGGCAGGTACAAAATCCAAGTAGTCGTTGTCCATTCTCATTCATTTTCCCCACTCCAAAGGAACTGAGACAGGAGGGCCACGAATCGTTGTCTGCACCCACTCTGGCATTGAAGTCGCCCAGGAGAACAAGTTGTTCCATCCTGGGGATGTTCCTTATGGTGGATGCAAGATTTTCGTAGAACTCATCCTTGGTGTCTGGAGAGGCGGACAGGGTTGGAGTATATGCGCTGACGAGAGTGACATAGCTTTTGGAGGTGTTGAGGCAGAGAGTCAGGAGTTGTTCTGAACCACTGCTGCCTGGTTCGATCATGTTCATCAGGCTGTTCCTGACTGCAAAGCCTACTCCGTGCTCTCTTGGGGCATCAGAGCTCTTTCCTTGCCAGAAGAAGGTGTAGTCCCTCTCCTTTAGTGTTCCTGAGTCAACCAGCCGTATTTCCTGCAGACTGGCAATGTCCACATTTAGTCTCTTCGGTTCGCTGTTTATAACGGCCATCTTTCTGGCGTCACTGATGTCTTGCAGATGTTGGGAGAGCCCAGGCATCATTGTCCGGACATCCCAACAGGCCAGTTTCATTGTTGATTCGTTTCTTGAAGTTTTCTTTTTGCCTGGTGCGGAAATTAACGACCTGCTCGTCGGATATTCTCCTAATCTTCATACACCCATAGAAGATGGCAGGTCGTGGTGGGACAGCACCTAACTGGCTGGGGGCTGCCCAGCTTGGGCGGGCGGTAGATGTCCATTGGGACGCGAGTGTCAAAAGCAACCCCTGGCATCAGCTCTACGCCAATTGAGCGCAAACTTATAACCGGTAATTGTTGCTTCACGTGTTGTTCTGATGCTAGTGCTAGTAGCGAAGCTAGAGTGTCCTCTCCAGGTTGTAAGTGCAAGGTGTTTGTGGATGGACGGACGGATATAAGCCTGGGCAATGTAATATGAAAGACAGGCTGTTGCCCATGCAGCTTTTCCCCCCTCTCCACCTCGCTGACAGATCCAAAGGAACAGCAAGGCTGTTGCGTTTTGGTGCCAACGCGGCCGCAGGAGCTGCCAGAAAGTGACAAAGTTTGCAATCCAACCGCCTTAGGGGCCATGCACTGGATTTTCTGTCAGGGTTTACTCCCTTAGCTAGGTGGCTGCAGGTAGCTCTCCAGAGCTGGCGCCCTTTGATGGGTCATTTATTTCCACCAGGGTGTCTAGCCACCCTCCTCACCATCCTCCTGAGAGGACTGGTGGGGGTGCTGGTTTAGTCGCCAGCAAATCAGCCCTGTGACAGGTAGTACTGGGATCCAGGTTACCAGCAGCAGATATATCTATCTGACCAGACTGCAGTACAGTACAGTACAATACAATACAATACAATACAGTACACCTGTTTGTAGCAGATCTGTAATATCCCACCCTCTGGAGATATGTAGTTGATGTGTAGTATTCCCACCATCTGGAGATATGTAGTTGATGTGTAGTATTCCCACCCTCTGGAGATATGTAGCTGATGTGTAGTATTCCCACCCTCTGGAGATATGTAGCTGATGTGTAGTATTCCCACCCTCTGGAGATATGTAGCTGATGTGTAGTATTCCCACCCTCTGGAGATATGTAGCTGATGTGTTGTATTCCCACCCTCTGGAGATATGTAGCTGATGTGTAGTATTCCCACCCTCTGGAGATATGTAGCTGATGTGTTGTATTCCCACCCTCTGGAGATATGTAGCTGATGTGTAGTATCCCCACCCTCTGGAGATATGTAGCTGATGTGTAGTATCCCCACCCTCTGGAGATATGTAGCTGATGTGTAGTATCCCCACCCTCTGGAGATATGTAGCTGATGTGTAGTATCCCCACCCTCTGGAGATATGTAGCTGATGTGTAGTATCTCCACCCTCTGGAGATCTGTTTGTAGCTGTGTAGTATCCCCACCCTCTGGAGATATGTAGCTGATGTGTAGTATCTCCACCCTCTGGAGATCTGTTTGTAGCTGTGTAGTATCCCCACCCTCTGGAGATATGTAGCTGATGTGTAGTATCTCCACCCTCTGGAGATCTGTTTGTAGCTGTGTAGTATCCCCACCCTGTGGGGATGTGTAGCTGATGTGTAGTATCCTACCCTCTGGAGATGTGTCTGTAGCTGATGTGTAGTATCCTACCCTCTGGAGATGTGTCTGTAGCTGATGTGTAGTATCCCCACCCTCTGGAGATGTCTCTGTAGCTGATGTGTAGTATCCCACCCTCTGGAGATGTCTCTGTAGCTGATGTGTAGTATTCCCACTCTCTGGAGATGTGTCTGTAGCTGATGTGTAGTATTCCCACTCTCTGGAGATGTCTCTGTAGCTGATGTGTAGTATCCCACCCTCTGGAGATGTCTCTGTAGCTGATGTGTAGTATTCCCACTCTCTGGAGATGTGTCTGTAGTTGATGTGTAGTATCCTACCCTCTGGAGATGTGTCTGTAGCTGATGTGTAGTATCCCACCCTCTGGAGATGTGTCTGTAGCTGATGTGTAGTATCCTACCCTCTGGAGATGTGTCTGTAGCTGATGTGTAGTATCCTACCCTCTGGAGATGTGTCTGTAGCTGATGTGTAGTATCCTACCCTCTGGAGATGTGTCTGTAGCTGATGTGTAGTATCCCACCCTCTGGAGATCTGTAGTTGATGTGTAGTATTCCCACCCTCTGGAGATATGTCTGTAGCTGATGTGTAGTATCCCACCCTCTGGAGATATGTCTTTAGCTGATGTGTAGTATCCCCACCCTCTGGAGATATGTCTGTAGCTGATGTGTAGTATTCCCACTATCTGGAGATGTGTCTGTAGCTGATGTGTAGTATCCCACCCTCTGGAGATCTGTAGCTGATGTGTAGTATCCCACCCTCTGGAGATCTGTAGCTGATGTGTAGTATCCCCACCCTCTGGAGATCTGTAGCTGATGTGTAGTGTCCCACCCTCTGGAGATGTGTCTGTAGCTGATGTGTAGTATCCTACCCTCTGGAGATGTGTCTGTAGCTGATGTGTAGTATCCCACCCTCTGGAGATATGTCTGTAGCTGATGTGTAGTATCCCACCCTCTGGAGATGTGTCTGTAGCTGATGTGTAGTATCCCCACCTGTCTTTCTGCCAGGCTTCATTGTACACTGGTGCTTGATTCGTACTCCTGATGTTTATTCTTTTTGTCATCCTGAGCCTTCGTCTCTGTTTCTGGACCCTTTCTTTTAACATTGAAGTTGGGAAACATTGTTTGTCGCTAATGTGCCAAGAACATCAACATATGATCACGCACGAGCAAAGATGCTGCTCCATGAAGCAAGCTGCAGCAGATGACACTTTACATTTTGATCGACTGCTTTAGAGCTTGCTTTCTTGGTGTGTCTTTTGATTAGTTTTTTTTCACCTCGATCAACTTTTGAGTACCAACTGGGCACTCTAGTCCGAAAATCTGTGTGCCAACTCTTCGTAGCATTTGCACCCGGGCACCCAGCCCACCCTCTGGAGATATGTCCCAGACATTGTGTTGATATCTGTTTCTACCCAGACATTGTGTTGATATCTGTTTCTACCCAGACATTGTGTTGATATCTGTGTTTCTACCCAGACATTGTGTTGATATCTGTTTCTACCCAGACATTGTGTTGATATCTGTGTTTCTACCCAGACATTGTGTTGATATCTGTTTCTGCCCAGACATTGTGTTGATATCTGTTTCTACCCAGACATTGTGTTGATATCTGTTTCTGCCCAGACATTGTGTTGATATCTGTGTTTCTACTCAGACATTGTGTTGATATCTGTGTTTCTACCCAGACATTGTGTTGATATCTGTGTTTCTACCCAGACATTGTGTTGATATCTGTTTCTGCCCAGACATTGTGTTGATATCTGTTTCTGCCCAGACATTGTGTTGATATCTGTGTTTCTACCCAGACATTGTGTTGATATCTGTTTCTACCCAGACATTGTGTTGATATCTGTGTTTCTACCCAGACATTGTGTTGATATCTGTGTTTCTACCCAGACATTGTGTTGATATCTGTTTCTACCCAGACATTGTGTTGATATCTGTTTCTGCCCAGACATTGTGTTGATATCTGTTTCTACCCAGACATTGTGTTGATATCTGTGTTTCTACCCAGACATTGTGTTGATATCTGTTTCTGCCCAGACATTGTGTTGATATCTGTGTTTCTACTCAGACATTGTGTTGATATCTGTTTCTACCCAGACATTGTGTTGATATCTGTGTTTCTACCCAGACATTGTGTTGATATCTGTTTCTGCCCAGACATTGTGTTGATATCTGTGTTTCTACCCAGACATTGTGTTGATATCTGTTTCTGCCCAGACATTGTGTTGATATCTGTGTTTCTGCCCAGACATTGTGTTGATATCTGTGTTTCTACCCAGACATTGTGTTGATATCTGTTTCTGCCCAGACATTGTGTTGATATCTGTTTCTGCCCAGACATTGTGTTGGTATCTGTTTCTGCCCAGACATTGTGTTGATATCTGTTTCTGCCCAGACATTGTGTTGATATCTGTTTCTGCCCAGACATTGTGTTGATATCTGTGTTTCTACCCAGACATTGTGTTGATATCTGTTTCTGCCCAGACATTGTGTTGATATCTGTGTTTCTACCCAGACATTGTGTTGGTATCTGTTTCTACCCAGACATTGTGTTGATATCTGTTTCTGCCCAGACATTGTGTTGATATCTGTTTCTGCCCAGACATTGTGTTGATATCTGTTTCTGCCCAGACATTGTGTTGATATCTGTTTCTGCCCAGACATTGTGTTGATATCTGTTTCTACCCAGACATTGTGTTGATATCTGTGTTTCTACCCAGACATTGTGTTGGTATCTGTTTCTACCCAGACATTGTGTTGATATCTGTGTTTCTACCCAGACATTGTGTTGATATCTGTTTCTACCCAGACATTGTGTTGATATCTGTGTTTCTACCCAGACATTGTGTTGATATCTGTTTCTGCCCAGACATTGTGTTGATATCTGTGTTTCTACCCAGACATTGTGTTGATATCTGTTTCTACCCAGACATTGTGTTGATATCTGTGTTTCTACCCAGACATTGTGTTGATATCTGTTTCTGCCCAGACATTGTGTTGATATCTGTGTTTCTACCCAGACATTGTGTTGATATCTGTTTCTGCCCAGACATTGTGTTGATATCTGTGTTTCTGCCCAGACATTGTGTTGATATCTGTGTTTCTACCCAGACATTGTGTTGATATCTGTTTCTGCCCAGACATTGTGTTGATATCTGTTTCTGCCCAGACATTGTGTTGGTATCTGTTTCTGCCCAGACATTGTGTTGATATCTGTTTCTGCCCAGACATTGTGTTGATATCTGTTTCTGCCCAGACATTGTGTTGATATCTGTGTTTCTACCCAGACATTGTGTTGATATCTGTTTCTGCCCAGACATTGTGTTGATATCTGTGTTTCTACCCAGACATTGTGTTGGTATCTGTTTCTACCCAGACATTGTGTTGATATCTGTTTCTGCCCAGACATTGTGTTGATATCTGTTTCTGCCCAGACATTGTGTTGATATCTGTTTCTGCCCAGACATTGTGTTGATATCTGTTTCTGCCCAGACATTGTGTTGATATCTGTTTCTACCCAGACATTGTGTTGATATCTGTGTTTCTACCCAGACATTGTGTTGGTATCTGTTTCTACCCAGACATTGTGTTGATATCTGTTTCTACCCAGACATTGTGTTGATATCTGTGTTTCTACCCAGACATTGTGTTGGTATCTGTTTCTACCCAGACATTGTGTTGGTATCTGTTTCTACCCAGACATTGTGTTGATATCTGTTTCTACCCAGACATTGTGTTGATATCTGTTTCTACCCAGACATTGTGTTGATATCTGTGTTTCTACCCAGACATTGTGTTGATATCTGTTTCTGCCCAGACATTGTGTTGACATCTGTCTCTACCCAGACATTGTGTTGATATCTGTGTTTCTACCCAGACATTGTGTTGATATCTGTTTCTACCCAGACATTGTGTTGATATCTGTTTCTACCCAGACATTGTGTTGATATCTGTTTCTGCCCAGACATTGTGTTGATATCTGTTTTTACCCAGACATTCTGTAGACAGAGTGGGTGAACACTGTAGTGAAACTTTTTTTTTTTTTTTGTCATCAGAGAATATGAAGGAAAGGGACTGGAGACAAATGCTTTACAGTTCAAACATTTTGTCATACGAGCCTTGACCCAGGTCTTTGGACAGGTAGGAAAGGTTCACGCATGCGCACAGTACACGTATACTAATCACACACACATGCGCTAACACACACACACATACACACACACATCTAATATCACTCTTACAGCCTTTTTTTTTTTTTTTTGGCTGCCCCATCATCTGCGCAATTTCAGTGGCATTACTCCCATGCTGCTCATTTAGATTTCCCTGTACATGACCACACCAGGGTTTATCCTTCACAGTTCCAGTGTCGGCAGTCCACAGGGAACCATCGATGTTAGGTCGCCAGGAGGCCACACACCAGAGAAGACCCTGCACTGCTGCTGAGTCACTTCGGTGGTGTTCAGTGGTGCCTGTTCTGATTCAATGTACTTAGGACACCACCTTCCAAGCCCCCTACTAACGACAATAATGGCTTAGTCGCGGAGCCAGACTGAGTGAGTGTCCCTCCCAGAGTGGAGACCGCCACCACATCCCTCAAACAACAGCCTCCCATGAATCTGCCGACACTGAAGACACTGACAGGACTCACCCCAAGCACAGAAGTGGAGGGGTATCGAAACTGAGGTCACCATGAGAGCAGGGCATGAAAGGCCACAGGCTTTGAGACTGTTTTGTTTATATTGATGATGATGGAGGAGGAGGAGGATGACGATGACGATAACGATGTTGCTATGGAGGTCCCTTTTGGTTTGGGACTGTGTGACAAGGCTGTACTCTACGCTTCCTGTCATAATGATATCCCAGTGTTAACCAGGCCCGAGAGATACAGACACTTGCAGTGCTGGTCAGGTAATTAGAGCAACACACCCAAAGACGCATCCTTGAAGTGGATGACACTCGACTGTGTGGTCCCAGTCTCCCCATTTAAGCCCACAGCACACTCAGCTCTGGGTAGGAGCTGGCCACGGGCCGAAAAACCCACCTCCACTGGGATTCAAACCCAAGTCCTTCCAGCCATCAGTCTGCGACAACACAGAGAGCTACAACCTTCCTTTCACTATGAATGAACTAAATCTGCCCTTCAGACCTGCAGGGATTCCTCCCCAGGAATGGACGAGGTCCATTATAAACTTTTAAAGCATCTTCCCAAAACCTGTCTGGACACCCTGTTCAAAGTTTACAACCACATCTGGATTACAGGCTTTTTTCCACCCTCCTGGTGGAAAGCCCTCATAATCCCGGTGCCAGAACCTGGAAAAGACCCCTTGAACCCCTCCAACTACTGCCCAATAGCACTGACCAGCTGCATCTGCAAACTGATGGAGAAGATGGTCAACGGTAGACTGATATGGAAACTAGAGACCGACGGCCTTCTGGCGAAAGAACAGTGCGGTTTCCACAAGCATCGATCTACCATTGACCATCTGGTTCGTCTGGAAACCACTGTAAGAAATGCCTTTGTAAACAAACAGCATGTGGTGGCC
Organism: Babylonia areolata; assembly: GCF_041734735.1. NCBI lineage: Eukaryota > Metazoa > Mollusca > Gastropoda > Neogastropoda > Buccinidae > Babylonia > Babylonia areolata. The sequence goes on along the minus strand of NC_134883.1, from coordinate 203,114 downwards.
ATATTTTTTTAGTCAGAGAAAGCTTACGATACCACCTGGAAATTTGGAATCCTCTCGGACCTGCACAAGCTCGGCTTCCGAGGACACCTGCCCCAGTTCATCCACAACTTCTTGCAAGACAGACAATTCCAGGTGAGGGTCGGCACCACCCTGTCCGACATTCACGAGCAGGAGCTGGGTGTTCCGCAAGGGAGCATCCTGTCGCCGGCTCTCTTCAGCATCAAAATTAATGACATCGTTCAGTCGGTTCAGAAGGGATCAGACAGCTCGCTGTTTGTGGACGATTTCACCTTGTATGCAACTGGCAGCATGTATGCCAGCATCCAGCGACAGCTTCAGCTCTGCATGGACAAAATTCAGTGTTGGGCAGAGGAGAATGGTTCACCTTTTCGTCCTCCAAAACTGAGTGTATTCATTTTCATAACTTTCGCCAATTCTATCTGGACCCTGAAATCCGTCTGGGAAAATCCACCATCTCGGCGGTTAAGGAAGCCAAATTTTTAGGGGTCGTTTTTGATCTGAAGCAGAACTTCCTCAGCCATATCAAACAGCTGAAAATATTTTGTCAAAAAGCCCTGAACATCATCCGAGTTGTGGCACACACGGACTAGGGTGCTGATAAGAGAACTCTCTTGCACCTCTACAGAGCCCTGGTCCGGTCCAAACTGGATTATGGAAGTGTAGTATACGGCTCGGCCAGACCGTCTTACCTGAAACTGCTGGACCCTATACACCACCAAGGGCTCCGTCTCAGCTTAGGTGCGTTCCGCACCACCCCTGTGCACAGCCTGTATGCAGAGGCGGGGGAACCACCTCTCTCCAACCGCAGACTGAAGCTGACCCTAAACTAATACTTGAAACTGTTTTCTGAACCCAAAAACCCTGCTTACGACGTTGTATTCAACAACCCCTTCAACAAGAAATTTGAAGACAACCCAAACTGCATCCATCCTCTTGGACTCCGCATTCAGCCGCACATAGAAAATGCCAATCTGGATGTTGGTGGCATCTCAGGCTTCTCCAAGTTCCCTGACAGCCCTCTGTGGATCTTTAGAACACCTGAGGTCCGATTCGATCTGGCCTCGTACCGTAAAGACTCCACTGGTTCACTGGCCTATATAACTTACTTTTCAGAACTCTGCCACAAATTTCCCACTTTCCAAAGAATCTTCACTGACGGTTCCAAGTCAGAGGACGGAGTCGCTGCATCTGCGTTCTGTCCTGCCTTTCCTGACCGGCCCTCAACGGAACACATCCTGTCTGACAGCTCAGTGTACACTGCGGAACTGACCGCACTGGTTCTGGCGGTAAAAATGGTTCTCTCTTCGAAACAAAAGAGATTCATGATCTTTTCCGACTCCTTGTCAGCCCTGGAGGCGATATCCTGCAGGAATATCACTCATCCCAAACTGCTGGAATTCTACTAAGCTTTTACTCTCGCAATGAAGAAAGGATATGAGGTTGTGTTGGCCTGGGTTCCTGGACATGTTGGCATTCGTGGTAACGAAAGGGCAGACCTGCTGGCCAAGAACGCTGTTAAGAAAGAATTATTGAGATCCTTTGTACCATACACAGACATGAAGCAGAAGGTGAACACTTATGTTAAAGATCTTTGGCAAGAGGAGTGGAACACCCAGACGGACAACAAGCTCTTCCAGATCCATCCAGACCTAAAAGAGACCCTCCCTTCAGGGGTGAAGAACAGAAAGGAGGAGACTGTGCTGTGCAGACTGCATGCGGGGCACACTTTTTTTTTACTCATTCTTACTTGTTGAAGGGGAAGAGGCCCCTCGATGTATTCCCTGTGATGAGCCTCTCACCGTGAAACACGTGCTCCTTGACTGTTGGGATCTGCATGACGTTAGACACAAACATTACATGGCGGTTCCTTTGAAGACCTTGTTTCGTGATGTCCCTCCATGGACGCTGATGGACTTTTTGAAAGAAGTGAACATTTTTAATCAGATTTGAAGGTTTTAAACTATGGAAGTTTTTTTAAACTTTGAGTGGAAAGTTTGAAGTGGTGATTCTTTTTAATTGTTTGTTTTTTTACCCTTGTAGTAGTTATTAATGTGGCGATAGCCTTGAGATGGCCTTAGTGGTCGGTGAGGCTCTAAGCACCTTAATTCCATTTCATTTCATTTACTTATGCAGTTTGCGTTCACTCACTGCACCTCAGTTATCTTTCCCCTCAATGTCCAGTTGTTGTTTTTTTTATCAAATATTCATCCATTCATTCCTTCATGACATGCTCACAACTGTCCAGTAATAACTTCCCCTCTGATGTCAAGACACAGGCACATAACTTGAAACCAGTATGCTTTGCACTTTCCATCAGCTTATAAGGAAGCCATTAGCTTACAGTTACAATGAAGTCTTCAGCTTACAATGATAGTTTTCAGCTTTTAATACAGTCATCAGCTGACACCTCCCGAAACCTGGAGGGGGTCAGGCTGGTGTTCTCTTGACCCTCTCCCGGGAGGGTCACTACCTTGTCGTGGTCGGGAGGCTTAGTGGCCAGTGATCGAGTGAGCTATGTCGGCGGGGGCATCAGTGCTTCTTGGGGTTTGCTGCTCTGGTCCCAGGTCTTAATTGACAGCCTACCTAGCCATCGTAGCTGTTCAGGCTGAATAAGTGGTGGTTTTTGTACTAATGCCCCTGATAGGGCTTCCCATGCCGAACAGGTTGTGAGTGAGGCCCAAACTAAACGTGACCCACTGTCCCTTTCGCTATTCTCTGTTCTTCTTTTTACCGCCTCTTTTCTGTCCTCAGCTCCCCATCAAGCCTTCTTTTCCACATTCTTTTTTCTCTGCGGCCTTCTTCAGGCCCGCCGTGTTTGCCGTGCGGCGCGACCTGTGATGGAGGGGAATGAGATCCTGGGGATTGAGAGAGCACGCTGTTCTCAACACATCCCTTTGGCTCGGACCTCTCCTAAGACAGGCGGCACACATTGGCCCGTGTGTGTCAATCGGCTACCCCTTCGTGGGGCTGGGTCAAGACTGGCAGTTTAGAGGCTAACAAAGGTAACCCCCGTAGTGCTCGGTTCTCTGTCCCCGGGAGCTGGGCATGATCGGGGGGGAACACGTTGGAGCTGGGCTGTTGGTCGTATATCCCTTCCGAAACCTGGAAGGGGTCAAGCTGGTGTTCCCTTGACCCTGGCCCCTAAGTTGGACCCCATGGTGGGTGGGTAAGGGAGGGATGAATTTATAATTTTTTCAACATGAATTCCAAACAATTACACACCCCTACATTTGGAAAAAAGACGACGACAAGGAACAGATGATTCGGACTCAGATTCGGAGGTCGTTGAGACCTCTGGATTTTGGCCGTCGTGGCTTGTGATGGAGGATGCTGATAACGACAAGCCCTTGCCGCTGAAATCCATCAAGAGGCTGAGGAGCGGAGCGTTTTTAGTGCAGACAGAGTTGAAAAGGCAGACACAGCTTCTTCTCAAGGCGACCACTTTTGTGGATAGGGCGGTGAAGGTTTCCCCTCTCAAAGGTCTCAACTGCTCAAAGGGGGTCATCAGATGCCCGGAGTTGAGAGGAGTGTCTGAAGCTGAGATCAAGAGCGAGCTGTCCTCTCAGGGAGTGACCGACGTGTACAGGGTGACGGTGAAGAAGGGGTCGGACAGAGTCCCGACCAACACATTCTTCCTCACCTTCTGCTGCCCGAATGTCCCCAGGGACATTCGAGTCGGATACCTGATGGTGAGTGTAAGCCTGTACGTGCCGTCCCCTCTAAGATGTTTCAAATGCCAGAAATTTGGACACGTGCGAGACCGATGCAAGGAGGAAGAGGCGTGTGGCACCTGTTCGAAGGCGGCGCACCAGGGCGATTGCGTCAGTCCAGCCCGTTGTGCAAACTGCAGAGGTGGCCACCCATCCTCATCGAAAGACTGCCCCACCTGGAAAAAAGAAAAACAAATCCAGAAGGTAAAGAAAAGAAAAGAAGATATCGTCCTTTGAGGCAAGGAAACAGGTGGAGGCTGCGTCGCCTAAGGCGTCGTATGCCTCTGTCGTCAGACCCAGGATGGTGGACGTCGCGGTCCAGACGACGTCCACAGGGACGCAGACGGACGACGTTCCTACTTCGTCATAACCGTTGGCCTTGGGTGGAGGCGCCGTGTCCACCCCTTCCCATCCTGTGCGGCAGTCCTCAGGGGCTGCTGGGCAGGAGCGAAAAGCCTCGGGCGGAGGCACGTTGTCCGCCTCCCGCCCCACCCCACCCCCCGGGCCCCCTTGCCCCGCCTCTCGTCTGCCTGGCCCTCGGGTTGGCAGAAGTGGCCAGAAACTCCCCGTACCTCCAAAACTCAAGGAGGGGAGGGTTGCAGCCTCGGCGGGATCGGGAAGGGCTGAGGTGGTGGATATTCCGACTTGGTCGGAATCAGAAAAATTAAATTCTAAAAATAAGTACTCCATCTTGGCCGACCTTGAGCCACCGCAAGCAGAGGAGCAGGGGGTAGCGATGGAATAGGCTGCTGCTTTATTTTTTTTTTAACCTTCTTAATGGCAGTGATCCACTGGAACATCCAGGGGTTCTACGCCAATTTCCAGGAACTCCAGCTGCTTTGTCGTGCTTTGAAACCTTCAGTGCTGGCGCTGCAGGAGACTCTGCAAAGAGATGGCAAGGTTTTATCTCTCTCTGGTTTTAACTCCGTTTTTAAACCCGCTCAACCGAAGCAAGAGGGATTGACGGGAGGTGTCGCTTTTTTTATTCGCAAGTCCCTTTTATACAGTACAGTTCTTTTAAGCACCCCTTTACAGGCGGTGGCAGTCAGAGTCACACTTGAGAAAACCATCACTGTCTGCTCTCTGTACCTTCCTCCTGCCGTCCGTGTTCTGAGGCAGGACCTCATGAACCTGGTCGACCAGCTCCCACGTCCGTTTTTACTGTTGGGCGACTTCAATGGACACTCCCCGCTCTGGGGAAGTGAGATGACATCAGCCCGAGGTCTTCTCTTGGAAAACCTTCTTTCTGACATGGACTTGTGCTGTCTTAACGACAAGTCTCCCACTTACCTTCATCTGTCCTCTGGAAAGCTCTCGTGTTTAGATCTGTCGGTCTGCGATCCATCGTTGGTCCTGGACTACGAGTGGAAAGTGCACAACGATCTGCACGGGAGTGACCACTTTTCTGTCGTCCTCCGCCCCACAGATGGAGAAGGTGACTCTCTGCCTGACCGCCTGAGCTATGACAAAGCAGACTGGAGTTTTTTTACCACGAAGATAAGAGCGGAGCTGCAGGAAGAAACAGTATTGAAAAGCAAGGACCCTGCTGACACTCTGACTCGGATCGTTTTAGATTGCGCCAAAGCAGCAGTCCCATCGTCTACCTCCAAGCCTCAGGTGCCAAGAATGCCCTGGTTCAACGCTTAATGTCGGGAGGCCCGTAAGTCTCGGAAGAGAGCGCAGCGACGCGTCTTTCGGAGACCGGAGACCGATAGCGTTCGAACCCATCAACAGCTGAGGGCGAAAGCCAGGTTTTTTAAAAAGAGCCAGAGAAGTCATGGAGAGATTTTTGCTCTTCCTTAACCTCCAACACACCCAAGAAGAAAATGTGGAGGGTTTTAAAAAGAATTAAGGGCAAAAACGTATGCCCAACCTTCCATCATCTTAAACTTTCAGACGCTCTGGTCACAGAGAAGAAAGCAGTTGCCAATTTGCTTGCCTCCACAATTGAACAGAACTCGAGATCTGCTAACAAATCTGCTCGTTTTCTTAAAACCAAAAACCTGTCAGAAAAAACACCCTGTAACTTCTCTTCCGACAACACAGAGAATTACAACCTTCCTTTCACAATGAATGAACTTAAATCTGCCCTTCAGACCTGTATAGATTCCTGTCCAGGAATGGACGAGGTCCATTATAAACTCTTAAAGCATCTTCCCCAAACCTGTCTGGACACCCTGCTTAAAGTTTATAACCACATCTGGGTCACAGGCTTTTTTCCACCCTCCTGGCGGAAAGCCCTCATAATCCCACTGCCGAAACCGGGAAAAGACCCCTCGAACCCCTCCAACTACCGCCCAATAGCACTGACCAGCTGCATCTGCAAACTGATGGAGAAGATGGTCAACGGTAGACTGATGTGGAAACTAGAGACCGACGGCCTTCTGGCGAAAGAACAGTGCAGTTTCCGCAAGCATCGCTCTACCGTTGACCATCTGGTTCGTCTGGAAACCACTGTAAGAAATGCCTTTGTAAACAAACAGCATGTGGTGGCCATATTTTTGGACTTGGAGAAAGCTTACGATACCACGTAGAAACTTGGAATCCTCTCGGACCTGCACAAGCTCGGCTTCTGAGGACACCTGCCCCAGTTCATCCACAATTTTTTGCAAGACAGACAATTCCAGGTGAGGGTTGGCACCACCCTGTCTGACATTCACGAGCAGGAGCTGGGTGTCCCGCAAGGGAGCATCCTGTCGCCGGCTCTTTTCAGCATCAAAATTAATGACATCGTTCAATCTGTTCAGAAGGGATCGGACAACTCGCTGTTCGTGGACGATTTTGCCTTACATGCAACTGGCAGCACGTATGCCAGCATCCAGCGACGGCTTCAGCTCTGCGTCAACAAAATCCAGTGTTGGGCAGAGGAGAATGGCTTCAAATTTTCGTCCTCCAAAACTGAATGCATCCATTTTCATAACTTTCGCCAGTTCTATCAGGACCCTGAAATCCGTCTGGGAAAATCCACCATCCCGGCGGTCAAGGAAGCCAAATTTTTAGGGGTCGTCTTTGATCAGAAGCTGAACTTCCTCAGCCATATTAAACAGCTGAAAATATCTTGTCAAAAAGCCCTGAACATCATTCGAGTTGTGGCACACACGGACTGGGGCGCTGATAAGAGAACTCTCTTGCACCTCTACAGAGCCCTGGTCCGGTCCAAACTAGATTACGGAAGTGTAGTATACGGCCCGGCCAGACCGTCTTACCTGAAACTGTTGAACCCTGTACACCACCAAGGGCTCCGTCTCAGCTTAGGTGCTTTCCGCACCACTCCTGTGCACAGCCTGTACGCAGAGGCGGGGGAACCGCCTCTCTTCAACCGCAGACTGAAGCTGACCCTAAACTATTATTTGAAATTGTTTTCTGAACCTACAAACCCTGCTTACAACGCTGTATTCAACAACCCTTTCGGTAAGAAATTTAAAGACAACCCAAACTCCATACCTCCTCTCGGACTCCGCATTCAGCCGCACTTGGAAAATGCCGATCTGGATGTTCCCTGACAGCCCTCCGTGGACCTTTAGAACACCTGAGGTCCGATTCGATCTGGCCTCATACCGTAAAGACTCCACCAGTTCTCTGGCCTACAGAACTTACTTTTCGGAACTCTGCCACAAATTCCCCACTTTTCAAAGTATCTTCACTGACGGTTCCAAGACAGAGGACGGAGTCGCTGTATCTGCGTTCTGTCCCGCCTTTCCTGACCGGCCCTCAACGGAACACATCCTGTCTGACAGCTCGGTGTACACTACGGAACTGACCGCACTGGTTCTGGCGGTAAAAATGGTTCTCTCTTCGAAACAAAAGAGATTCATGATCTTTTCCGACTCCTTGTCAGCCCTGGAGGCGATTGCCTGCAGGAATATCACTCATCCCAAACTGCTGGAATTTTATGAAGATCTTACTCTTGCAATGAAGAAAGGATACGAGGTTGTGTTGGCCTGGGTTCCCGGACATGTTGGCATTCGTGGTAACGAAAGGGCGGACCTGCTGGCCAGGAACGCTGTAAAGAAATAATTATCCAGATCCTTTGTACCATACACAGACATGAAGCGGAAGGTGAACACTTACGTTAAGGATCTTTGGCAAGAGGAGTGGAACACCCAGACGGACAACAAGCTCTTCCTCCCTTCGGGGGTGAAGAACAGAAAGGAGGAGTCTGTGCTGTGCAGACTGCGTACGGGGCACACTTTTTTTACTCATTCTTACTTGTTGAAGGGGGAAGAGGCCCCTCGATGCATTCCCTGTGTTGAGCCTCACACCGTGAAACACGTGCTCCTTGACTGTTGGGATCTGCATGACGTTAGACGCAGACATTACACGGCGGTTTCTTTGAAGACTTTGTTTCGTGATGTCCCTCCGTGGGCGCTGATGGACTTCTTAAAAGAAGTGAACATTTTTAACCAGATTTGAAGGTTTTAAACTATGGAATTTTTTTTTAACTTTGGAGTGGAAAGTTTGAAGTGGTGACTCGTTTTAATTGGTTTTTTTTTTTTTTTATCCTTGTAGTAGTTATTGACGCGGCGATAGCCTTCAGATGGCCTTAGTGGTCGGCGAGGCTCTAAGCACCATAATTTCATTTCATTTCATCAGCTGACAGTGTAGTCACCAGTTTATTATGAAATCATAAGCTTATATAATAAAGTCATTAGTTTACAATGTAGTTCTTAGCTTATGATGAAGTCATTACCTTATAACAAAAAACAAAACAAGTGTTAATCAAAATAAAGTGGATTATATGTATTGATGTGTATCACATTCTTACCATCTTCATCATTTTCAGTCTGATTTTCCAGATTGGTGCCAGTGACACAGTGCATGTGTATGTGTGTGTTTTACATGATGGAAAGTTATCGAGTTTGCTTTGCTATGACTGAGTTGAGTGTTATTTTGTTATGTATATGTTGTATGCCAAATTTTTTGCTTATAATTTGTGTGTATCACAGACTTCACCACACTTAATTTCTCTATGAGATATTAAGATATTCTGATTCTGATCACCTTCAACTTTCTCCTTCATCATCTTCAGCCTCATCTTCCAGATTGGTGCCAGTGACACAATTGATCTCCTCCAACTTTCTCCCTCAGGGGAGGCCATCCTGCGAGTACCTTCAAGGTAAGTTGACAGTGGTGATGAACATCAAGGTGTAGGTTTGATTGATGGAGTACTTTCAAGGTAAGTTGACAGTGGTGATGAACATCAAGGTGTAGGTTTAATTCATAGAGTACCTTCAAGGTAAGTTGACAGTGGTGATGAGCATGAAGGTGTAGGTTTAATTGATTGAGTACCTGCAAGGTAAGTTGACAGTGGCTATGAACATCAAGGTGTAGGTTTAATTCATAGAGTACCTTCAAGGTAAGTTGACAGTGGCTATGAACATCAAGGTGTAGGTTTAATTCATAGAGTACCTGCAAGGTAAGTTGACAGTGGCTATGAACATCAAGGTGTAGGTTTAATTCATAGAGTACCTGCAAGGTAAGTTGACAGTGGCTATGAACATCAAGGTGTAGGTTTAATTCATAGAGTACCTTCAAGGTAAGTTGACAGTGGTGATGAACATCAAGGTGTAGATTTCACTCAAAAATATTTGGAAATTTGAACCACTGGTCAGTGTTTTATCAGCTTCAGACAGGACACAGATTTTCACAGTAGGAGTCACCATGATGTGAATCAGTGTATCTTCCCTTTTGATTGATTGATTGATTGTGTGTGTGTGTGTGTGTGTGTGTGTGCAGACGCATGGTGAGTGAGAATGTGTGTGATTCTATTTTGATCCTAACTTTTTTTGGAATGCTTAAAGCTCTACAAACACGGGAGAGTGCACAAAGATTTCCATTCTGATCATTGTTATTTTCATTCTTTCTGCAGGTGCTTTGTGCGGCTGTGTGGATCTTTGGCACTGTTTGGGAAGTACAATGATCAAGGATGTGCGTTCCGAGTACAGCAGGTGAGTGAGCTAACAACAGATATTGATACCAGACAGTCATTATGAAACGAGCTGAAAAAGGAACAAAGTTTTTGTGGTAGTGAAGGTGACAAGAGGACTCCAGTTAATGTGAAATCTGAACGGAAGTCAGTGTGAACAGTGAAATACAATGTGTGATTGTCAGCACTCAGTGTGAACAGTAAAATACATTGTGTGATTGTCAGCACTCAGTCAGTGTGAACAGTAAAATACATTGTGTGATTGTCAGCACTCAGTCAGTGTGAACAGTAAAATACATCGTGTGATTGTCAGCACTCAATCAGTGTGAACAGTAAAGTGATATGTGTGATTGTCAGCACTCACTGTGAACAGTAAAATACATTGTGTGATTGTCAGCACTCAGTGCGAACAGTAAAATACAATGTGTGATTGTCAGCACTCAGTGTGAACAGTAAAATACATCATGTGATTGTCAGCACTCAGTCAGTGTGAACAGTAAAATACAATGTGTGATTGTCAGCACTCACTGTGAACAGTAAAATACATCATGTGATTGTCAGCACTCAGTGTGAACAGTAAAATACAATGTGTGATTGTCAGCACTCAGTGTGAACAGTAAAATACATCGTGTGATTGTCAGCACTCAGTGTGAACAGCAAAATACATCGTGTGATTGTCAGCACTCAGTCAGTGTGAACAGTAAAATACATCATGTGATTGTCAGCACTCAGTCAGTGTGAACAGTAAAATACAGTGTGTGATTGTCAGCACTCACTCAGTGTGAGCAGTAAAATACATTGTGTGATTGTCAGCACTCAGTGTGAACAGTAAAATACAATGTGTGATTGTCAGCACTCAGTGTGAACAGTAAAATACATTGTGTGATTGTCAACACTCAGTGTGAACAGTAAAATACAATGTGTGATTGTCAGCACTCAGTGTGAACAGTAAAATACATTGTGTGATTGTCAACACTCAGTGTGAACAGTAAAATACATTGTGTGATTGTCAGCACTCAGTGTGAACAGTGAAATACATCGTGTGATTGTCAGCACTCAGTGTGAACAGTAAAATACAATGTGTGATTGTCAGCACTCAGTGTGAACAGTAAAATACATTGTGTGATTGTCAGCACTCAGTGTGAACAAAAATACATTGTGTGATTGTCAGCACTCACTGTGAACAGTAAAATACATCATGTGATTGTCAGCACTCAGTCGTTGTGAACAGTAAAATACAATGTGTGATTGTCAGCACTCACTGTGAACAGTAAAATACATCATGTGATTGTCAGCACTCAGTGTGAACAGTAAAATACAATGTGTGATTGTCAGCACTCAGTGTGAACAGTAAAATACATCGTGTGATTGTCAGCACTCAGTGTGAACAGTAAAATACATTGTGTGATTGTCAGCACTCAGTCAGTGTGAACAGTAAAATACATCATGTGATTGTCAGCACTCAGTCAGTGTGAACAGTAAAATACAGTGTGTGATTGTCAGCACTCAGTCAGTGTGAACAGTAAAATACATTGTGTGATTGTCAGCACTCAGTGTGAACAGTAAAATACATCATGTGATTGTCAGCACTCAGTGTGAACAGTAAAATACATTGTGTGATTGTCAGCACTCAGTGTGAACAGTAAAATACATTGTGTGATTGTCAGCACTCAGTGTGAACAGTAAAATACATTGTGTGATTGTCAGCACTCAGTGTGAACAGTAAAATACAATGTGTGATTGTCAGCACTCAGTGTGAACAGTAAAATACATTGTGTGATTGTCAGCACTCAGTGTGAACAGTAAAATACAATGTGTGATTGTCAGCACTCAGTGTGAACAGTGAAATACATCGTGTGATTGTCAGCACTCAGTGTGAACAGTAAAATACAATGTGTGATTGTCAGCACTCACTGTGAACAGTAAAATACATTGTGTGATTGTCAGCACTCAGTGTGAACAAAAATACATTGTGTGATTGTCAGCACTCACTGTGAACAGTAAAATACATCGTGTGATTGTCAGCACTCAGTCAGTGTGAACAGTAAAATACATTGTGTGATTGTCAGCACTCACTGTGAACAGTAAAATACATTGTGTGATTGTCAGCACTCAGTGTGAACAGTAAAATACATTGTGTGATTGTCAGCACTCACTGTGAACAGCAAAATACATTGTGTGATTGTCAGCACTCAGTGTGAACAGTAAAATACATTGTGTGATTGTCAGCACTCACTGTGAACAGCAAAATACATTGTGTGATTGTCAGCACTCAGTGTGAACAGTAAAATACAATGTGTGATTGTCAGCACTCACTGTGAACAGTAAAATACATTGTGTGATTGTCAGCACTCAGTGTGAACAGTAAAATACAATGTGTGATTGTCAGCACTCAGTGTGAACAGTAAAATACATCATGTGATTGTCAGCACTCAGTGTGAACAGTAAAGTGATATGTGTGATTGTCAGCACTCAGTGTGAACAGTAAAATAATATGTGTGATTGTCAGCACTGAGTGTGAACAGTAAAATAAAATGTGTGATTGTCAGCACTCAGTCAGTGTGAACAGTAAAATACAATGTGTGATTGTCAGCACTCAGTGTGAACAGTAAAATAATATGTGTGATTGTCAGCACTCAGTGTGAACAGTAAAGTGATATGTGTGATTGTCAGCACTCAGTGTGAACAGTAAAATACATCATGTGATTGTCAGCACTCAGTGTGAACAGTAAAATACATTGTGTGATTGTCAGCACTCAGTGTGAACAGTAAAATACATTGTGTGATTGTCAGCACTCAGTGTGAACAGTAAAGTGATATGTGTGATTGTCAGCACTCAGTGTGAACAGTAAAATAATATGTGCGATTGTCAGCACTCAGTGTGAACAGTAAATTAATATGTGCGATTGTCAGCACTCAGTGTATAAAGTGAAATACAATGTGGGACTAGTGTGTGAACCGTAAACTACATGTGTTGCAGATGGCTAGCAGCCTAATGGGCATATCCAGCAACAGTCGTACCTGGGATATTCCACAGTTGTGATGGTGCCACTGTTGTTAAAAGTGTGTGTGCATGTATGTGTGTGTGTGTGTGTGTGTGTGTGTGTGTGTGTGTGAGAGAGAGAGAGAGAGAGAGAGATATTCCAGATTCCAGAGTGTTTATTCATGTATATGCATAGCCTAGGCCTGTTATAAAGAGGTATGTGAACATTATTCTTTTATATATATATATAGACATGACATTGCAAGCCAGTGAATGTCCAGATATTCAGTCAAACAAAAATGTAAGTAAAACAGTGCTATGGTGTAGTATGCAGAACAATAAAATATAATCACAAAGTTACAATTTCTCTGAATTTGAAAGCTTTGTATAAAAATAGGGAAAATTTTCAAACATTTTCAGGAGAGATTGATGACATTAGTAAGTTCAATTTAACCCTTTGAGCCCTGAGTTTCTGAGCAATTTTAACCCTTCTGCCTGAGCTCATGAGCCAAAATGTCCAAATAATTGGTATTAAATCCTTTGAGCCCTGACCACCGCTTTACTGGTGGCAGAGAAAAATGACAATGCCCGGCCACCGGTTGAGCGGTGTGTAAACATTTGAAGCGTGCAGTCTCAACCTGGCCCGTCAGGGCAGAAATCAGGGACAAAACGTGCGAGAAAACAACTGTACACAATGCAGCAAGTAATTGATATGCTTGATGATTTATCGCAAGTAGAGTATGACAATGATTACTCTGATAGTGAGGTGGAATTCGAATCGGATGATTTTGCTACAGATAGTGATGTTGAAAATGAATCTGTGCATGCAGAATCAGTTGATCAAAGGAGGTGTGTCAGGTTGAGACTCTGCACACTTCATGGTAGAAATCGATCTTTTTTATCCAAAGCACATCCACAAAACACAGTGAGGGGGCGCGGCAATGTTGGTACTGCGTTCGCTGGCGTCGGAATATTACAGTTTTTCTGATTGGCTCTTCAATATAAGTCAACCAATAGCAGAACACGACACCAGTGTTTACGCACCGCTCAACCTGTGGCCAGGCATTATGCCACCCCTCCCCACCACCGGTAAAGCGGTGGTCATGGCTCAAAGGGTTAAACAAGTGGAGTGATGTCCTCGAGGAAACGCGTCCGCCTTGGAAGCGAGAGAATCTAAGCGCGCTGGTTTGAAGCACAGCTCAGCCGCCAATATTTTCTCCCCCTCCACTAGACCTTGAGTGGTAGTCTGAACGCTAGTCATTCAGATGAGATGATAAACCGAGGTCCCGTGTGCAGCATGCACTTAGTGCACATAAAAGAACCCACGGCAACAAAAGGGTTGTTCTGGCAAAATTCTGTAGAAAATTCACTTCGATAGGAATAACAAATAAAATTGCACGCAGGAAAAAATACAGAAAAAAAGGGTGGCGCTGTAGTATAGCGACGCGCTCTCCCTGGGGAGAGCAGCCCGAGTTTCACACAGAGAAATCTGTTGTGATAAAAAGAAATAAAAATACAAATACAACAATGCGTATGTGTGTGTGAGTGAGAGGAAGAGAGAGAGACAGCACTTACATTTGCAAGTATGTATAGATGTTTCAGCATATGTGTGTGTGTATGTTCATATGTGTGGGAAACAATACTTACATTGTCATTTGAGACATTGAAACAGATGTCAGGTATGCGTACTTATCAATGAGACTGTGCATTTAAGTGAGCGAACATGTGTGTGCATGTGAATGTGCAACTGCATATTGTGTTCAACTTTGAACATGGTGCGTGGTGTTTGATTTTTGTTCTTTCTAATGTCTTCAGCTTTCTGAACAAGTATAGAAATGAGAGTGATTTATTACATTCACCTGGATGTATTATGGATGTGAAGTTTAGTTATATACTGCTCACAGCCGCTACCTTGTGGGGAATGACAGAGAACCATTCCTTTTGTCTGTTTGGGGCCAGTCTGAAAGCTGAATATGAATTTTGAAAGTGTAAACGTATGAGAGAAAACATGAACAGATTAAGTATTTCAAGTGTGTGTGTGTGCATGCATTCAAGTATGTAATTTTTCATGGCATTGGGGTGAAACAATAAGAGCATTTTTCAATATCCTGCTAATCCTTGCTTAATTGACTCCAAGTCCAATCTGTGCAGTGTATTGGCCAGTGTTCATTCTGTGCTGTAAACAGTGTTGGTCTGTGTTCATTCTGTGCTTAGAACAGTGTTGGTCTGTGTTCATTCTGTGCTTAGAACAGTGTTGGTCTGTGTTCATTCTGTGCTGAGAACAGTGTTGGTCTGTGTTCATTCTGTGCTTAGAACAGTGTTGGTCTGTGTTCATTCTGTGCTGAGAACAGTGTTGGTCTATGTTCATTCTGTGCTGAGAACAGTGTTGGTCTGTGTTCATTCTGTGCTGAGGACAGTGAGTGTTGGTCTATGTTCATTCTGTGCTGAGATCAGTGTTGATCTGTGTTCATTCTGTGCTGAGAACAGTGAGTGTTGGTCTGTGTTCATTCTGTGCTGAGAACAGTGAGTGTTGGTCTGTGTTCATTCTGTGCTGAGAACAGTGTTGGTCTGTGTTCATTCTGTGCTTAGAACAGTGTTGGTCTGTGTTCATTCTGTGCTTAGAACAGTGTTGGTCTGTGTTCATACTGTGCTTAGAACAGTGTTGGTCTATGTTCATTCTGTGCTGAGAACAGTGTTGATCTGTGTTCATACTGTGCTGAGAACAGTGAGCGTTGGTCTGTGTTCATTCTGTGCTGAGAACAGTGAGTGTTGGTCTGTGTTCATTCTGTGCTGAGAACAGTGAGTGTTGGTATGTGCTCATTATGTGCTGAGAACAGTGTTGGTCTGTGTTCATTCTGTGCTGAAAACAATGAGTGTTGGTCTGTGTTCATTCTGTGCTGAAAACAGTGAGTATTAACATAATGACTCAGGTATTGCAGTCATGTTCAGTTCACTGTTATTACCCCAAATTAACCCTTTCGCTGCCAGGAAAATAAGATTTAAGTGAAATCTATTTGCCAGGGTTTTTTCACAAAAAACGGGTATAAATTTTCAAAAAATTCTGTGCTCTTTGTTATTGGAGAAAGACCCATAAAAGTATATATTTTCTGAAAGGGAAATGAATAAAGAATACAAAACACATGATGTTTTCCCATTTTATGCATTTTAAGTGACATGCTGTTGTTTTGAAATCAGTGTTTTGTTTTTTGTTACATTTTCAACTTGTTCATTGCAAACATTAGTCTGGTAATTTGCACAAAAATATCATTTTCTGGACAAATGGATATCTGCACACACAAAATCATACTAGAACAACCACAATATAAAAAAAACTGAAAAAGAAATAGATGCATTGTGACTTCTGCAAGTGATAATATGGATGTGAGGCCACGCCCCCTCAGTCTCCACCCCCCTCCTCTTCACCCCTCTCACACCGTCACTTCATCCAGTTATCATCAGACCGCGTTGGCTGAGTGCCAAGAAAATAGCTCATATGGTGTCCTGCTAAAAATTCGGTGACCTGTCGTCTGCTAGAGTTGAACAGCCGGCATCACTCACTGATAGTTGTATCTTGGCCACTCTCTTGATTGCTCCCTTTATTTTCTATCAAATCGTCCTATAAATGTTCACCACTGTCTTCTTCTTCGAATTTATGCTCCAATTCTTTCTGAGCATCAGCTAAAGAAAGTAATCTTGGTTGATTTAGTTCGCCACGAGCGCATGTCTTGAGCATGGAGTCAGTCCGACATTTTGTTGAGCGAGCGAGGAGAGGAGCCAGGCAAAGACCCCAGCCAGTAACCCAACCAAAACGTTCAAATAAAGGACTGCCTTATGACGCAGATGGTGTTTCTAGCTATGAATAGAATCCAGAAAGATTCCCCAAGCTAAAGCTACCCGCATTTTTGTCAACAAACTGAATGCAAAGCAAGGAAAAGTCAGAATATTTCGATGACGAGTTATCTCGTCATTGTGGCAGCGAAGCATACATGCTTGCCATGATGAGTTATCTCGTCATGCAGGCAGCCTAGGGGTTAATGTGCATCAAAATTGAACATGAGTGCAGTTACCCAATGGATTAAATTTCTGAAACAAATAACAACATAAGAAAAAATGCAATAAAATCCTTGTTACCAGGTGCACATAAGCATCTCTTTGCCTTTGTTGAATGTAATTATGAAACATGATAAACTTGATGCTTCATGCAGTGTTTTACATGAAGATTGTATTGCTGCAGACAGTGACATATCCTGACACAGACTGAAAACTCAACAAATATGCAACACTTCACATTCAAACTGTTTACCAGATGCAAGACAACAGTCAAACTGTTTATTGGATGTAAAATTGTACAGCGTCGAACTAACTTGTAAACCAAGGAAGCATAAGCACTGATCCATGTGACATGGCACAGCACATCAACAGATGATCCCACTGCCGACACTGGCACAGCAAGAAACAGATAATGTAACAGACTGGACACTGACATTGGGACAGCAAGAAACAGATAATGTAACAGACTGGACACTGACACAGCAAAAAACAGATAATGTAACAGACTCGACACTGACATTGGGACAGCAAGAAACAGATAATGTAACAGACTCGACACTGACACAGCAAAAAACAGATAATGTAACAGACTGGACACTGACATTGGGACAGCAAGAAACAGATAATGTACAAGGCTGGACACTGACATTGGGACAGCAAGGAACAGATAATGTAACAGACTGGACACTGACATTGGGACAGCAAAAAGCAGATAATGTAACAGACTGGACACTGACACTGGGACAGCAAAAAGCAGATAATGTAACAGACTGGACACTGACACTGGCACAGCAAAAAACAGATAATGTAACAGACTCGACACTGACACAGCAAAAAACAGATAATGTAACAGACTGGACACTGACATTGGGACAGCAAGAAACAGATAATGTACAAGGCTGGACACTGACATTGGGACAGCAAGGAACAGATAATGTAACAGACTGGACACTGACATTGGGACAGCAAGGAACAGATAATGTAACAGACTGGACACTGACATTGGCACAAGGAATGGATAATGTAACAGACTGGACACTGACACTGGGACAGCAAGGAACAGATAATGTAACAGGCTGAACTAGGGACACATAACTGAGTGTGGCTTTGTACAGACTACCCTGGGTGTGGCTTTGTACAGACAGCAGACCACCCTGGGTATGGCTTTGTACAGACAGCAGACCACCCTGGGTGTGGCTTTGTACAGACAGCAGACCACCCTGGGTATGGCTTTGTACAGACAGCAGACCACCCTGGGTGTGGCTTTGTACAGACAGCAGACCACCCTGGGTATGGCTTTGTACAGACAGCAGACCACCCTGGGTATGGCTTTGTACAGACAGCAGACCACCCTGGGTATGGCTTTGTACAGACAGCAGACCACCCTGGGTGTGGCTTTGTACAGACAGCAGACCACCCTGGGTGTGGCTTTGTACAGACAGCAGACCACCCTGGGTATGGCTTTGTACAGACAGCAGACCACCCTGGGTATGGCTTTGTACAGACAGCAGACCACCCTGGGTGTGGCTTTGTACAGACAGCAGACCACCCTGGGTGTGGCTTTGTATAGACAATAGTCCACCCTGGGTGTAGCTTTGTATAGACACTCCACCCTGGGTGTGGCTTTGTATAGACAGACCACCCTGGGTGTGGCTTTGGACAGACAGCAGACCACCCTGGGTGTGGCTTTGTATAGACAATAGTCCACCCTGGGTGTAGCTTTGTATAGACAGTCCACCCTGGGTGTAGCTTTATATAGACACTCCACCCTGGGTGTGGCTTTGTATAGACAATAGTCCACCCTGGGTGTAGCTTTGTATAGACAGTCCACCCTGGGTGTGGCTTTGTACATACAGTCCACCCTGGGTGTGGCTTTGGACAGACAGCAGTCCACCCTGGGTATGGCTTTGTATAGACAGTCCACCCTGGGTGTGGCTTTGTACAGACAATAGTCCACCCTGTGTGTAGCTTTGTATAGACAGACCACCCTGGGTATGGCTTTGTATAGACAGTCCACCCTGGGTGTTGCTTTGTATAGACAGTCCACCCTGGGTGTGGCTTTGTACAGACCGACCACCCTGGGTGTGGCTTTGTATGGCAGACTGAGGGTGAATGGTGTTACAGTTAAGAAAAAAAAGAAAAGAATTTTGCTCTGAAAAAAATCTAGATTTTTGTAAGTAAAATAATCATCATTAGGACTGAGATGGTTTGAGCAAATAACAGCTTGTGAATGTACACCTTTTGGGAGAGGGAAATATGAGATGCAGTCACTGGAGCCAGAGAGATACCTCAGACATTTTCTGTGCAGGTACCACAGCTTCATTCCGACTCAGCTGGAAAAGCAGGGACTGGAAGCAACAAATGTCATCTAAAAACAAAAAATAAAAAACAACACTTACACAACTGTCACAATAGGTTGGTTGGCAAATACACATGTTTCTTGGACCTGAAATGGAAACAATCTGGTTCAAGTTTGGGGATGGTGAAGAGGAAGAAACAGGGGACATAACTGTTCCTGGTCCACTTTCTCTGAACTGAAATCAGTTCACACCAAAGTTTCTGTTGACAGAAAAAAAAAGAGAAAAGAAGGGGCAGCTAACCATGCCTTGGTTTGCCAAGATGAACAGCAAACAAAACGATGAATACAAAAGTAATGACATTTAGTCAGCCCACAGAAAGCATGGCACAGCACTGATGAAGCCTGAAAACACCAAATATTTAATTCAGACTTATTGCACACCAGTCATCAATGCAACACTGGCAATTGCAAAATGCGCACTGACAAAAATGCCCATACATAAACATGATGCATTCCGGATCATGTTGATCAATACAAAGCATGTCATTGTCAATATAAATACAAAGTGAAATCGAGCTACAAAAATCATCCAATGTATCCTGCATAAGAATTCGGGTGAACAATTGCAAGCTCCCCCAAACATCTGTCTCATGGATTAAAAAACCACTTTGATAATAAACTGAACAAATACATTTCTGTTTTCCATGATCTTTCTATTCAGCATTCAACAATATACATGCACTTTGAAATACACATAGATATATTGTAAACAAGTAGTAATACACAATGTGTTGAAACTGAATGCTACAGTGTAAACACTCCCTCCACCCCCACCCCCAATGAACAGCAAACGACCGAACTGTAAACATTCAACCCCACTGAACAGCAAACGACCGAACTGTAAACATTCAACCCCACTGAACAGCAAACGACTGAACTGTAAACATTCACCCCCACTGAACAGCAAACGACTGAACTGTGAGCATTCACACACACACACACACACCCCCACTCCCCCCTCACACCCACCTGAACAGCAAACGGCTGAGCTGCAAACATCCACCCCTTTCCCCAACAGCAAACGACTGAACTGTAAGCATTCACACCCCTCTCCCCCCCCCCCCCCCACTCCCCCCTCACACCCACCTGAACAGCAAACGGCTGAGCTGCAAACATTCACCCCTTTCCCCAACAGCAAACGACTGAACTGTAAGCATTCACCCCCCCCCCCCCCCTCACACCCACCTGAACAGCAAACGGCTGAGCTGTAAACATTCACCCCTAACAGCAAACGGCTGAGCTGTAAACATTCGCCCCTCCTCCAACAGCAAACGGCTGAGCTGTAAACATCCTAGGTTGTGTGCCGGACTGCGACAGTGTACTAGGTTGTGTGTTTGACTGCAACAGTCAGTGTACTAGGTTGTGTGCCTGACTGCGACAGTGTACTAGGTTGTGTGCCTGACTGCTACAGTCAGTGTACTAGGCTGAGTCTGACTGCTACAGTCAGTGTACTAGGTTGTGTGATTGACTGCAAGTCAGTGTACTAGGTTGTGTGTTTGACTGTGAGTCAGTGTACTAGGTTGTGTGACTGACTGACTGCAACAGTCAGTGTACTAGGTTGTGTGACTGACTGACTGCAACAGTCAGTGCACTAGGTTGTGTGACTGACTGACTGCAACAGTCAGTGCACTAGGTTGTGTGACTGACTGCAACAGTCAGTGCACTAGGTTGTGTGACTGACTGCAACAGTCAGTGCACTAGGTTGTGTGACTGACTGCAACAGTCAGTGCACTAGGTTGTGTGACTGACTGACTGCAACAGTCAGTGTACTAGGTTGTGTGACTGACTGCAACAGTCAGTGCACTAGGTTGTGTGACTGACTGCAACAGTCAGTGTACTAGGTTGTGTGACTGACTGCAACAGTCAGTGCACTAGGTTGTGTGACTGACTGCAACAGTCAGTGTACTAGGTTGTGTGACTGACTGACTGCAACAGTCAGTGTACTAGGTTGTGTGACTGACTGCAACAGTCAGTGTACTAGGTTGTATGTCTGACTGACTGCAACTGACTACAGTCAGTGTACAAGGTTGTGTGTCTGACTGACTGCAACAGTCAGTGTCATTCTTCATTGTTCAACATTTATCTGTCTTTGCCTCATTTCAGAATCTGATTATATGTTCTTGTTTTTAACCTAACCCAAACAAACCGTGTCATTATCACTGGGATGACACTTCATGACTGACTGATTGACAAATAAAATATAAAATGAATTACCTTCAAAGCTCAGCATA
This sequence comes from Babylonia areolata, assembly GCF_041734735.1. Classification (NCBI taxonomy): domain Eukaryota; kingdom Metazoa; phylum Mollusca; class Gastropoda; order Neogastropoda; family Buccinidae; genus Babylonia; species Babylonia areolata. The sequence goes on along the minus strand of NC_134883.1, from coordinate 181,834 downwards.
TATTGACTGGTCAGTCTATACTATTCAACACTCTCTTAGGATCATATATTAAACACACTGTGATGAAAAAGAAACATGTTTTATTCAAAACAAAATCGTCAATTCATTTTCCCTGTCCATAAATCAATACAATGAAAATTCATTCATGAAAAATTTATGTAACAGTGAGAAACAATGAACACATAACAAAGGCTACACCCCAAATGAACCATAAATAGTTCTAGGGAGGAAAACATCTCACTCAAGCAATGGGAATTAGTGTGGAAAGGACAAACTAAACTGTCAATAACGTGTGCCCCACCTGAGCCTGGGTAACAGTCCTGTAACGCCTCTTTGTGCCACAAATGATGTTTCTGTTTACGGTTGATTTGGGGGTAGCATTTGTTATGTATTCACTGCTATTCACCATAACATATAAATAACACAAAGAGAACATATTTTACTGAATGAGAACTAAAAAAGATATTGGTGATGATGTATTTATTATCATAAATGGCTTCCTTGTGTTAAAAACAATGGCAGAGTGGTGGATAGGTGCTAGCATAATTATTATAGATTGTACACTGTGTATGATCAGTCAATTCAGAGTGGTTGATGGGAACCAGTACAACTATTATAGGTTGTACACTGTCTATAATCAGTCAGTTGAGAGTGGTGGACAGGAGCCAGTATAATTATTATAGGTTGTACACTGTCTATAATCAGTCAGTTGAGAGTGGTGGACAGGAGCCAGTATAATTATTATAGGTTGTACACTGTCTATAATCAGTCAGTTGAGAGTGGTGGACAGGAGCCAGTATAATTATTATAGGTTGTACACTGTCAATAATCAGTCAGTTGAGAGTGGTGGACAGGAGCCAGTATAATTATTATAGGTTGTACACTGTCTATAATCAGTCAGTTCCTCCCAGGGGGTCACTACCTTGTCGTGGTCGGGAGGCTTAGTGGCCAGTGATCGAGTGAGCTATGTCGGTGGGGACATCAGTGCTTCTGAGGGTTTACTGCTCTGGTCCCAGGTCTTAATTGACAACCTACATAGCCATTGTAGCTGTTCAGGCTGAATAAGTGGGTTTTTTTTGGTACTGATGCCCATGATAGGGCTTCCCATGTCGAACTGGTCGTGAGTGAGGCCCAAACTGAAAGTGACCCACTGTCCCCTTTGCTATTTTCTCTTCTTCTTTTTACCGCCTTCTTTTCCACATTCTTTTTTCTGTGTGGCCTTCTTCAGGCCCGTCGTGTTTGCCAAGCGGCATGACCTGTGATGGAGGGGAATGAGATCCTGGGGATTGAGAGAGCATGCTGTTCTCAACACATCCCTTTGGCTCGGACCTCTCCTAAGACAGGCGGCACACATTGGCCCGTGTGTGTCAATTGGCTACCCCTACATGGGGTTGGGTCAAGACTGGCAGTTTAGAGGCTAACAATGATAACCCCCGCAGTGCTCAGTTCTCTGTCATGGGAGCTGGGCATGATCGGGGAGGAACACGTTAGAGCTAGACTGTTGGTCGTATGTCTCTCCCGAAACCTGGAAGGGGTCAAGCTGGTGTTCCCTTGACCCTGGCCCCTAAGTTGGACCCCATGGTGGGTGGGTAAGGGAGGGATGAATTAATGATAAAAAAAAACCATGGCTTCCATCCAATCACACCCCCCTAAACTTGCAAAGAGGAGGAGACCAGGAACGGAAAGTGACTCGGACTCCGATTCAGTCCGAGAGACCTCTGGATATTGGCCGTCATGGCTTGGGGTGGAGGGCACTGATGATGACAAGCCCTTGTCGGCTCTCAGCCCCTTTGCTATCCAGAAAGGTTTTCAATGTTTGGCAGATGCACTAAGTCCATCCAAGAGGCTGAGGAACGGTATGTTTTTGGTGCAAACCACATCGAAGAGGCAGTCACAGCTTCTGCTTAAAGCTGTTACTTTTGTGGATCGGGTAGTGTCAGGACTGAGACAGCGCTAAGCGCCAAATGCTAGTGTGGTTGTTGCCAAGTCAGGCAGCGAGTGCAAGAGTCTAGATCTGTAAATAGACTTGTGTATAACCAATGTAAGGTGGATGAACGGTCAACCAATCAGCTGTAGTGTGTTTTAACCAATCAGCTGTAGTATATTTTAACCAATCAGAATAGGTTTTCATTGTCTGGGACATTATCTTAGAGTTCTACGTGGGGAGGAGTTAGGAGGATACCTATGTGTGTGCTCCCTGCGGAAGGCAGGCGTATTTTGCTCCATGTGTTTAGGATGTGACTTAGTGCACGGTGGTACTGTGGGCTAGGGACTTCAGTCCAGAGGTGATGGACTATTCCTTGTTTTCCTTGTGCCTGAAGCACTTGTTAGAAGTGTGCCGAAGGATTGTGTTGTTTGTTTTGGGACTGGGGTACTACGCATTGCTGTGGGTGAGGTACATCTTGCGTTACTAGTACAACGTTGTTGTGCGGCGAAGAACAGTGTTATTCCTTTGTCACCAGTGACTGTGAAGTACGGAGTGTGAGCCAGTTCCCATTTTGTGTTCGTCGTCCTGGGAAAGCATGGCCAGCTGGCGTCGGAGGACGTTGGATACGTGAAATTCCCATTGTGCATCTCTGTTCCTGTACATAGCCCCATAACCTTTTCTTCTGGCTGGATTTGCCTAATCATATTTTGTTTTACCGTCTAGATCTATCCCACCCCTGTACATTCTCCCTGTGTGAGTGGTCCGACGTGTGGTAGGGGAAGCTGAGTGAAGGTTCTCGGACAGAGAGAGAGTGGAACGTTGGTTATCCACGTGTGGGGGAGCTGCGGTTACCGGAGGAGGCGGACTTCAGACTTCACCCCGAGGTCGACGAGTCAGGAGCCCGGAACGCTCGTGGTGAAGTGTCCCAGCGCGAGCGTGCTCTTCGATGAGAGGAGGGAAAAGGTGGTGGCTGTCAGCGCGACGCGTCGATTTGTTGCTGCTGAAGATGTGGAGGCATCGTCTGCGTAGTGCGTGTGTCAAGTCATAACAGAGACGTGAGATTCCAGCGTGTGTGGTGTAGTGCACAATGAGGAATTCCTCATTAGGAATTTTTGGTGGATGGTCAGTGTCTTCGGCGTAGCGTTCTAGTTATTTACTAGGTGTGCACCTAGAGGCCTTTTGGTGACTGCTTCGGTGGCTCATCGTGGACGCTTTGCTGAGTCGTAGGCATTGTGCTGTGTTCCAATGCGGTTGAGGAGTTCATGACGTCAGAGAGTTCTTCGTAAGTACTGTGTTAAATAACTAGGCCTGAACGTGCCTTGAGGTTGTCGGGAACTCCAGGTGGTGATTCGTACCGATCATAAGAGACCCTAAGAATGTCTTTTGCTCTTGTTGTACTATAACCTTTGCACGCTGGATTGTGAATGTTCTTTGATTGGTGACCTATGTATGTGGTGGTCGAGAGGTTATCGACCAGGCATTGAGATTGCTGCTCGCAGGATTGCGTGGAAAGATTGTGGGTTCAGTGTGGAGTGTGCTGAAGTTAGCATTACGTCGGAAGCGAACGAGAAGGCTGAGTGTTGAGTGTGTGATTAAGTGGGCTGTGCACGTGTTGTATGAAGGGAAATAAAAGGTTAAATTGCTATTTAGTGTTATATTGTGTTATTTTGTGTCTGTAGCTGGCGAATGTGGTGAAAGTTCTTCGTCACAAGTGTTTATTTTGTTGGTGTGATCGTTGGTGGGAGCCAGCCTTTAATTTTATTATTTACTGCCTGCCACTCCAGGTCGTCAAGACCTGACAGGTAGTGAAGGTCTCCCCTCACAAAGGGCTGAACTGCTCGAAGGGGGTCATCAGATGCCAAGTTGAGAGGAGTGTCTGAGGCAGAAATTATGAGCGAGCTATCCTCTCAGGGAGTGACAGATGTTTACAGGGTGACAGTACAGAAGGGGTCGGACAGAGTCCCGACCAACACGTTCTTCCTCACCTTCTGCTGCCCGAATGTCCCCACGGACATAAGAGTCGGATACCTGCAGGTGAACGTAAGTCTGTACGTGCCGTCCCCTCTACGGTTTTTAAGTGCCAGAAGTTCGGACACGTGCGAGACCGCTGCAAGGAGGAAGAGGTGTGTGGCACCTGTTCAAAGGCAGCACACCAGGGCAAATGCATCAGTCCAGCCCGTTGTGTGAACTGCGGAGGCAGCCACCCGTCTTCGTTTAAAGACTGCCCCACCTGGAAAAAAGAAAAGGAAATCCAGAAGGTGAAGACGGAGAAGAAAATCTCATTCTTTGAAGCCCGTAAGCTGGTGGAGGCTATACTGCTGAAGGCAGGTCCATCTTACACATCAATTGTCAGACCCAGGATGGTGGATGTTGCGATCCAGACGACATCCACAGGGACGCAGACAGACGACATACTGACTTTGAAACCGTTGGCCTTGGGTGGAGGTGCTGTATCCACACCTTCCCATCCTGTACGGCGTTCCTCAGGAGCTGCTGGGCAGGGGGGGGAGCCTCAGGCAGAGGCATGGTGTCCCGCCTCCCGTCCCCTCCCCCCTCGTCCCGCCTCTCCAGTCTCGTCTGCCCGCCCCTCAGGCCTCCTCAGCTGAGGGCGAAAGCCAGATATGTTTTTAAAAAGAGCCAGAGAAAATCATGGAGAGATTTTTGCTCTTCCTTAACCTCCAACACACCCAAGAAAGTGTGGAGAGTTTAAAAAAAAATTAAGGGTAAAAACGTCTGCCCAACTTCTCCCCATCTCATACTCTCAGATCACAGAGAATAAAGCAGTTGCTAATTTGCTAGCCTCCACAGTTGAACTGTACTCTAGATCTGCCAACAAATCTGCTCTGTTTCTCAAAACCAAAAACCTGAAAGAAAAAAACGCCCTGCAACTTCTCTTCTGGCAACACAGAGAGCTACAATCTTCCTTTCACTCTGAACGAGTTAAAATCTGCCCTTCAGACCTGCAGGGATTCCTCTCCAGGAATGGACGAGGTCCATTATAAACTTTTAAAACATCTTCCCAAAACCTGTCTGGACACCCTGCTCAAAGTTTACAACCATATCTGGACCACAGGCTTTTTTTCCACCCTCTTGGCGGAAAGCCCTCATAATCCCGATGCCAAAACCGGGAAAAGCACTGACCAGCTGCATCTGCAAACTGATGGAGAATATGGTCAACGGAAGACTGATGTGGAAACTAGAGACCGACGGCCCTCTGGTGAAAGAACAGTGGGGTTTCCGCAAGCATCGATTTACCATTGACCATCTGGTTTGTCTGGAAACCACAGTGAGGAATGCTTTTGTCAACAAACAGCATGTGGTGGCCATATTTTTTTTTTTAGAGAAAGCCTACGATACCACCTGCAAATCTGGAATCCTCTCAGACCTGCACAAGCTTGGCTTCCATGGACACCTGCCCCAGTCTTGCAAGACAGACAGTTCCAGATGAGGATTGGCATCACCTTGTCCGACATTCACGAGCAGGAGCCGGGTGTTCCGCAAAGGAGCATTCTGTCGCTGGCTCTCTTCAGCATCAAGATAAACGACATCATCTAGTCGGTTCAGAAGGGATCGGACAGCTCACTGTTTGTAGACAATTTCGCCCTGTATGCAACTGGCAGCATGTACACCAGCATCCAGCGACGGTTTCAGCTCTGCATGGACAAAATTCAGTGTTGGGCAGAGGAGAATGGTTTCACCTTTTCGTCCTCCAAAACTGAGTGTATTCATTTTCATAACTTTCGCCAATTCTATCTGGACCCTGAAATCCGTCTGGGAAAATCCACCATCCTGGCGGTCAAGTAAGCCAAATTTTTAGGGGTCGTTTTTGATCAGAAGCTGAACTTCCTCAGCCATATCAAACAGCTGAAAATATCTTGTCAAAAAGCCCTGAACATCATCCGAGTTGTGGCACACACGGACTGGGGCGCTGATAAGAGAACTCTTTTGCACCTCTACAGAGCCCTAGTCTGGTCCAAACTGGATTTCGGATGTGTAGTATACGGCTCGGCCAGACCGTCTTACCTGAAACTGCTGGACCCTATACACCACCAAGGGCTCCGTCTCAGTTTAGGTGCGTTCCACACCACCCCTGTGCCCAGCTTGTACGCAGAGGTGGGGGAACCGCCTCTCTCCAACCGCAGACTGAAGCTGACCCTAAACTAATACTTGAAACTGTTTTCTGAACCCAAAAACCCTGCTTACGACGTTGTATTCAACAACCCCTTCAACAAGAAATTTGAAGACAACCCAAACTGCATCCCTCCTCTTGGACTGCACATTCAGCCACACTTGGAAAATGCTGATCTGGATATCAGTGGCATCTCAGACTTCTCCAAGTTCTCCGACAGCCCTCTGTGGACCTTTAAAACACCTGAGGTCTGATTTGATCTGGCCTTGTACTGTAAAGACTCCACCAGTACTGGCCTACAGAACTTACTTTTCGGAACTCTACCACAAATTTCCCACTTTCCAAAAAATCTTCACTGATGGTTCCAAGTTGGAGGACGGAGTTGCTACATCTGCATTCTGTCCCGCCTTTCCTGACCAGCCCTCAACGGAACACATCCTGTCTGACAGCTCAGTGTACACTGCGGAACTGACCGCACTGGTTCTGGCGGTAAACATGGTTCTTTCTTTGGAACAAAAGAGATTCATGATTTTTTCTGACTCCTTGTCAGCCCTGGAGGCGATCGCCTGCAGGAATATCACTCATCCCAAACTGCTGGAATTCTATGAAGCGTTTACTCTCGTAACAAAGAAAGGATATGAGGCTGTGTTGGCCTGGGTTCCTGGACATGTTGGCTTTCGTGGTAATGAAAGAGCAGACCAGCTGGCCAAGAACGTTGTAAAGGAAGAATTATTGAGATCCTTCGTACCATACACAGACATGAAGCAGAAGGTGAACAGTCATGTTAAGGATCTTGGCAAGAAAAATGGAACACCCAGACGGACAAAAAGCTGTTCCAAATCTGTCCAGACCTAAAAGAGACCCATCGGTGGTGAAGAACAGAAAGGAGCAGTCTGTGCTGTGCAGGGCACACTTTTTCTTTTTTTTTAAACTCATTCTCACTTGTTGAAGAGGGAAGAGGCTCCTTGATGTATTCCCTGTGATGGGCCTCTCACCGTGAAACACGTGCTCCTTGACTGTTGGGATCTGCATGACATTAGACACAGACATTACACAGCGGTTTCTCTAAGACTTTGTTTCATGATGTCCCTCCATGGGTGCTGATGGACTTCTTGAAAGAAGTAAACATTTTAAATCAGATTTGATGGTTTTAAACTATGGAAGGTTTTTCAAACTTTGAGTGGAAAGTTTAAAGCGGTGACCCTTTTTTTTTTTTACCCCTTGTAGTAGGTATTAATGTGGCGATAGCCTTGAGATGGTCTTAGTGGTCGGTGAGGCTCTAAGCACCATAATTTGATTTGATTTGATTCAGTCAGTTCAGAGTGGTGGATATGTGCCAGCATAATTTTCGGGCATGGGGAGTGCACTTATTTTTTTTTTTCAAAATTCTCTAGCACTCAACCAGTTAACACTTTAACCACTTTGCCTGTAGCCAGCACAAGGAGGTGTTTCTGATTAACACTTTATCCACCCTGTAGTGATGTGTTTCTGATTAACACTCTATCCACTCTGTAGTGAGGTGTTTCTGATTAACACTTTATCCACTCTGTAGTGAGGTGTTTCTGATTAACACTTTATCCACTCTGTAGTGAGGTGTTTCTGATTAACACTTTAACCACTCTGTAGTGAGGTGTTTCTGATTAACACTTTATCCACTCTGTAGTGAGGTGTTTCTGATTAACACTTTAACCACTCTGTAGTGAGGTGTTTCTGATTAACACTTTATCCACTCTGTAGTGAGGTGTTTCTGATTAACACTTTATCCACTCTGTAGTGAGGTGTTTCTGATTAACACTTTAACCAATCTGTAGTGAGGTGTTTCTGATTAACACTTTATCCAATCTGTAGTGAGGTGTTTCTGATTAACACTTTATCCACTCTGTAGTGAGGTGTTTCTGATTAACACTTTATCCACTCTGTAGTGAGGTGTTTCTGATTAACACTTTATCCACTCTGTAGTGAGGTGTTTCTGATTAACACTTTATCCACTCTGTAGTGAGGTGTTTCTGATTAACACTTTATCCAATCTGTAGTGAGGTGTTTCTGATTAACACTTTATCCACTCTGTAGTGAGGTTTTTCTGACTAACACTTTAACCACTCTGTAGTGAGGTGTTTCTGATTAACACTTTAACCAATCTGTAGTGAGGTGTTTCTGATTAACACTTTATCCACTCTGTAGTGAGGTTTTTCTGACTAACACTTTAACCAATCTGTAGTGAGGTGTTTCTGATTAACACTTTATCCAATCTGTAGTGAGGTGTTTCTGATTAACACTTTATCCACTCTGTAGTAAGGTGTTTCTGACTAACACTTTAACCACTCTGTAGTGAGGTGTTTTTGATTAACACTTTAACCAATCTGTAGTGAGGTGTTTCTGATTAACACTTTAACCACTCTGTAGTGAGGTGTTTCTGATTAACACTTTATCCACTCTGTAGTGAGGTGTTTCTGATTAACACTTTATCCAATCTGTAGTGAGGTGTTTCTGATTAACACTTTATCCAATCTGTAGTGAGGTGTTTCTGATTAACACTTTAACCACTCTGTAGTAAGGTGTTTCTGATTAACACTTTAACCACTCTGTAGTGAGGTGTTTCTGATTAACACTTTATCCAATCTGTAGTGAGGTGTTTCTGATTAACACTTTATCCAATCTGTAGTGAGGTGTTTCTGATTAACACTTTATCCACTCTGTAGTGAGGTGTTTCTGATTAACACTTTAACCAATCTGTAGTGAGGTGTTTCTGATTAACACTTTATCCACTCTGTAGTGAGGTGTTTCTGATTAACACTTTAACCAATCTGTAGTGAGGTGTTTCTGATTAACACTTTATCCACTCTGTAGTGAGGTGTTTCTGATTAACACTTTAACCACTCTGTAGTGAGGTATTTCTGATTAACACTTTATCCACTCTGTAGTGAGGTGTTTCTGACTAACACTTTATCCACTCTGTAGTGAGGTGTTTCTGACTAACACTTTATCCACTCTGTAGTGAGGTATTTCTGCACGGGAGGGGTAGTACCTCTAGAGGGGGGGCTTGTTACGCTATTCAGGGAGTGGTTCGTCCTCTATTGGTCCCTATGTCGATCTGACCAAGGCCTTCGATACTGTTAGCAGAGATGGCCTTTGGAGAATCTTGGTGAAGTACGGATATCCCAGAAAGTTCACCACCATCATATGGCAACTACACAATGGGATGCTGTCCCGAGTCCAAGACAACGGAGAGACTTCAGAACCATTCCCTGTCTCCAACGGAGTCAAGGAAGGGTGTGTTCTTGCCCCCACCCTGTTCAGTCTCATGTTTTCAGCCATGCTGACAGATGCCTTCAGAGACGCTGACGTAGGCATTGGCATCAGGTACTGCACAGATGGCTCACTCTTCAACCTCAGGAGGCTTCAAGCAAAAACCAAGGTGAGGACAGACACCGTCAACGACTTCCTGCTTGCTGATGACCGCGCTCTCAACGCTGCCTCCAAAGCTGACATGCAACACAGCGTTGACAAGTTCTCTGCTGCCTGTGACAACTTTGGCCTCACAATCAGCACAAAGACTGAGGTGATGCACCAGCCAGCTCCAGGAAAGCCTTACGTTGAACCAAACATCTTCATGAACGGGCAACGACTGAATGCGGTGGACAAGTTCACATACCTGGAGGGTACACTCTCTCGCACAGTTGTCATCGACGACTAGGTGAATGCCAGACTCGCCAAAGCCAGCGCTGCCTTCGGCAGACTCCATAAGAACGTTTGGAACAGGAGAGGCATCACCCTGGAGACGAAGCTCAAAGTATACAAGGCCATAGTTCTCACCATACTGCTCTATGGATGTGAATCATGGACGGTCTACAAATGCCACGCCAAAAAGCTGAAACACTTCCACACCACCAGCCTCAGAAAACTTCTCGGCTTAAAGTGGCAAGAGAAGATCCCTGACACAGAGGTGCTCACTCGTGCAAACTTGCCCAGCATCTACACCATCTTGACGCAGGCCCAGCTGCGCTGGACAGTCCATGTAGTTCGCATGCCAGACCACTGGCTCCCCAAGAAACTGCTGTATGGCGAACTCCAACATGGCAAGCGCTCCCATGGAGGCCAAAAGAAGCGCTTCAAAGACACTCTGAAAGCTTTTCTGATGGCCTTCAACATCAGCCACGACACATGGGAGCTGAATGCAATGGACAGACCAAAGTGGCGTTCAGCTGTCCACAAAGGCGCCAAATCCTGTGAGGCCAACAAAATCGCTGCAGCAGAGCAACGCAGACAGGCCAGGAAAAGCAGTGCCAGCAAGTCCTGACAGCCGCCACCATCCCCTGTCCACAATGCGTCAGAACCTTCCAGGCGCAGACTGGCCTGACCAGTCATCTGCGCACCCACAGAGCCCAACCAACCCACCCCCAGGATGACTAGATGGTCCTCGTCGATCCCGACGGATGAACCACAGTGAGGTGTTTCTGATTAACACTGTAACCAATCTGTAGTGAGGTGTTTCTGATTAACACTTTAACCAATCTGTAGGGAGATGTTTCTGATTAACACTGTAACCAATCTGTAGTGAGGTGTTTCTGATTAACACTATAACCAATCTGTAGGGAGATGTTTCTGATTAACACTGTAACCAATCTGTAGTGAGGTGTTTCTGATTAACACTTTATCCACTCTGTTGTGAGGTGTTTCTGATTAACACTTTATCCACTCTGTAGTAAGGTGTTTCTGATTAACACTTCATCCACTCTGTAGTGAGGTGTTTCTGATTAACACTATAACCAATCTGTAGGGAGATGTTTCTGATTAACACTGTAACCAATCTGTAGTGAGGTGTTTCTGATTAACACTTCATCCACTCTGTAGTGAGGTGTTTCTGATTAACACTTTATCCACTCTGTAGTGAGGTGTTTCTGATTAACACTTTAACCAATCTGTAGTAAGGTGTTTCTGATTAACACTTTAACCAATCTGTAGTGAGGTGTTTCTGACTAACACTTTATCCACTCTGTAGTGAGGTGTTTCTGATTAACGCTGTAACCAATCTGTAGGGAGATGTTTCTGATTAACACTGTAACCAATCTGTAGGCAGGTGTTTCTGATTAACACTTTATCCACTCTGCCTGTAGGAAGGTGTTTCTGATTTCCATATTATGAGTAGGCTAAGGAGGAATGTGGCAGAATGATAAAGACATGTACCAATATAGTGCCCATGAGGGGCTGGATTTGATTCTTGGTCTCACCCTTTCACACACTGCACCAAGGACAACACACAACACATGAAACATCCCAATACCCTATCCAAACACACTGCACCAAGGACAACAACACAACATGAAACATCCCAATACCCTATCCAAACACACTGCACCAAGGACAACACACAACACAACATGAAACATCCCAATACCCTATCCAAACACACTGCACCAAGGACAACACAAAGTGAAACATCCAATTACCCTATCCAAACACACTGCACCAAGGACAACAACACAACATGAAACATCCCAATACCCTATCCAAACACACTGCACCAAGGACAACACACAACATCCAATACCCTATCCAAACACACTGCACCAAGGACAACACACAACACAACATGAAACATCTCAATACACTATCCAAACACACTGCACCAAGGACAACAACACAACATGAAACATCCCAATACCCTATCCAAACACACTGCACCAAGGACAACACACAACACAAAGTGAAACATCCCAATACCCTATCCAAACACACTGCACCAAGGACAACACACAACACAAAGTGAAACATCCCATTACCCTATCCAAACACACTGCACTAAGAACAACACACAACACAACATTAAACATCCCATTACCCTATCCAAACACACAGCACTAAGGACAACACACAACACAACATGAAACATCCCATTACCCTATCCAAACACACAGCACCAAGGACAACACAAGGTGAAACTTCCCATTACCCTATCCAAACACACTGCACCAAGGACAACACACAACACAAAGTGAAACATCCCATTACCCTATCCAAACACACTGCACCAAGGACAACACACAAAGTGAAACATCCCATTACCCTATCCAAACACACTGCACCAAGGACAACACACAACACAAAGCGAAACATCCCATTACCCCATCCAAACACACTGCACCAAGGACAACATAAAACATAAAGTGAAACATCCCATTACCCTATCCAAACACACTGCACCAAGGACAACACACAACACAAAGCGAAACATCCCAATACCCTATCCAAACACAGCACCAAGGACAACACACAACACAAAGCGAAACATCCCAATACCCTATCCAAACACACTGCACCAAGGACAACAACACAAAGTGAAACATCCCATTACCCTATCCAAACACACAGCACCAAGGACAACACACAACACAAAGCGAAACATCCCAATACCCTATCCAAACACACAGCACCAAGGACAACACACAACACAAAGCGAAACATCCCAATACCCTATTCAAACACACTGCACCAAGGACAACACACAACACAACATGAAACATCCCATTACCCTATCCAAACACACTGCACCAAGGACAACACACAACACAAACTGAAACATCCCAATACCCTATCCAAACACACTGCACCAAGGACAACACACAACACAACATGAAACATCCCAATACCCTATCCAAACACACTGCACCAAGGACAACACACAACACAAAGCGAAACATCCCAATACCCTATCCAAACACACTGCACCAAGGACAACACACAACACAACATGAAACATCCCAATACCCTATCCAAACACACTGCACCAAGGACAACACACAACACAACATGAAACATCCCAATACCCTATCCAAACACACTGCACCAAGGACAACACAAAATGAAACATCCCAATACACTATCCAAACACACTGCACCAAGGACAACACACAACACAAAGTGAAACATCCCAATACCCTGTCCAAACACACAGCACCAAGGACAACACACAACACAAAGCGAAACATCCCAATACCCTATCCAAACACACAGCACCAAGGACAACAACACAACATGAAACATCCCATTACCCTATCCAAACACACTGCACCAAGGACAACACACAACACAAAGTGAAACATCCTATTACCCTATCCAAACACACAGCACCAAGGACAACACACAACACAAAGCGAAACATCCCAATACCCTGTCCAAACACACAGCACCAAGGACAACAACACAACACAAAGTGAAACATCTCAATACCCTATCCAAACACACAGCACCAAGGACAACAACACAACATGAAACATCCCAATACCCTATCCAAACACACTGCACCAAGGACAACAACACAACATGAAACATCCCATTACCCTATCTAAACACACTGCACCAAGAACAACAACACAACATGAAACATCCCAATACCCTATCCAAACACACTGCACCAAGGACAACACAAAGTGAAACATCCCATTACCCTATCCAAACACACGGCACGAAGGACAACACACAACACAAAGTGAAACATCCCAATACCCTATCCAAACACACAGCACCAAGGACAACACACAAAGTGAAACATCCCAATACCCTATCCAAACACACAGCACCAAGGACAACACACAAAGTGAAACATCCCAATACCCTATCCAAACACACAGCACCAAGGACAACACACAAAGTGAAACATCCCAATACCCTATCCAAACACACAGCACCAAGGACAACACACAAAGTGAAACATCCCAATACCCTATCCAAACACACTGCACCAAGGACAACACACAACACAAAGTGAAACATCCCATTACCCTATCCAAACACACAGCACCAAGGACAACACACAACACAAAGCGAAACATCCCAATACCCTGTCCAAACACACAGCACCAAGGACAACAACACAACACAAAGTGAAACATCTCAATACACTATCCAAACACACTGCACCAAGGACAACAACACAACATGAAACATCCCAATACCCTATCCAAACACACTGCACCAAGGACAACAACACAACATGAAACATCCCATTACCCTATCCAAACACACTGCACCAAGGACAACAACACAACATGAAACATCCCATTACCCTATCCAAACACACTGCACCAAGAACAACAACACAACATGAAACATCCCAATACCCTATCCAAACACACTGCACCAAGGACAACACAAAGTGAAACATCCCAATACCCTATCCAAACACACTAAACCAAGGACAACACACAACACAAAGTGAAACATCCCAAAACCCTATCCAAACACACTGCACCAAGGACAACACAAAGTGAAACATCCCATTACCCTATCCAAACACACGGCACGAAGGACAACACACAACACAAAGTGAAACATCCCAATACCCTATCCAAACACACAGCACCAAGGACAACACACAAAGTGAAACATCCCAATACCCTATCCAAACACACAGCACCAAGGACAACACACAAAGTGAAACATCCCAATACCCTATCCAAACACACAGCACCAAGGACAACACACAAAGTGAAACATCCCAATACCCTATCCAAACACACAGCACCAAGGACAACACACAAAGTGAAACATCCCAATACCCTATCCAAACACACTGCACCAAGGACAACACACAACACAAAGTGAAACATCCCAATACCCTATCCAAACACACTGCACCAAGGACAACACACAAAGTGAAACATCCCAATACCCTATCCAAACACACTGCACCAAGGACAACACACAACACAAAGTGAAACATCCCATTACCTTATCCAAACGCTAGTCAACTAAATGACCACTGTCACACACATATTCAACTAAATCAAATGACTACTGTCAGTGTCACACCCATGTTCAACTAAATGACCAAATGTCACACATGTTCAAGTAAATGAACAAATGTCACACATGTTCAAGTAAATGACCAAATGTCACACATGTTCCAACTAAATGACCACTGTCACACACATGTTCCAACTAAATGACCACTGTCACACACATGTTCAACAAAATGACCACTGTCATGTTCAACTAAATGACCACTTTCACACACATACATCTACATGTTCAACTAAATGACACTGCTGCACATGTCCATAAGTCTTCTATGGACCTACGTCAGCTTTCTGCTTAAAGCTTAAAGCAAAAATAAGCAAGATCCTGACACTAGTTAATTTAAGACTGCATTAAAAAATAAAAGAAATGCACAAATTTAAAACTGAATCATAAATAAAACAAATGCACACCAGCATATAAATGAACACACCTGGCGGAATATAACAATGCAGGTGGCAGGTGAGAGCACAACCTAAAAACACATTAGTGACCTTTGTCCAACCACACAATGAATGGCTCAGCTGCTGTGGAGAAGAGTGCACATGCACTACCAAAGGCACCCTTACTTGGTGCACTCTGCTCGCATGATGAGGAACCTTCAAGTGTCTTCTGTCAGCAACACACAATGACGACGCTTTGAGCTCACAGCTGTTCAGCGCTTGACGTTTAGTTCATCTGAGGAGCGAACTTGACCCTGCATTCAACTCAGGAGGGAAAAGCGCCGCCTAAAAATAACACGCTACCGCCGGAAGGGTTGGAGCTTTAACTTGGAAGAACTGAGAGCACAAAACGCTACGACTTCTCTTTCACGTTGCGCCTCCAGCCGTTATCAGCTGTTGGGAGGGAGAAAGACCAGTGTGCTGTTCCGCGCGATGGCAGCGGCCACAGGGAGAAAACAACACCTCTTCGTTAACTTTTGATAACACACTGCTTGTCAACGCAATCGCTTAATAAATAGTATGGTTTGAAAGAGCACAGTCTTAGCTTTAAAACGATAGGAAACTCAAATGTGAACATCCGATTATTTTTCTCAGGATAACTGTTTGAAAAAAGCAGGTATGCTTACCACCAGTTTGGTAACATGCATTTTGACACATTTTTAACACACTGAATCTAATCTCACATATTTCGCTCAACACAGACAATACATTCCATGCACAGCATTACACATCAGCATGCCTCTCACTAACCTGTGTTGATAGCTGGAAATTCTGAAGGAAGCTGTGGCGTGTTAAAGATCACAACTGTTTTGCAGCTTGTACAAGTACTCCACAGGCACACTGATTCAGTCATTCAGGCACATTGAAGAAAACCACAGCCACGTGTATGGGTTGTGGATGGCAGTTTGTTCTGGCGGTTTGTAAGAAAAATTTCTGCTGGTTTGTGTGTGTGTGTGTGTGTGTGTGTGTGTTAAATCTAGAACTGTTAAAATGGTAGTCTTCATCACACAGTCATTGGCAGAGAATATGTGTGCAAGACAGACAGAGGAATAAGAGGAAAGAAACAAAGAAGTGCAAAAAGAAAGAAAATGTCAGAGAGGGGGGCGAGCAGAGAGATGAAAGAAAAAAAGAGTGAGAAAGAGAAAGAAGAAAACATAAATAAGAGATGAAACAGGAAGAATGGGTGATGAGAGAGATTGATGAAAGTAAGAAGGGCGTGGGAAGAGAAAGGGGTGGGGGTGAAGGGGTGAGAGAAACAGGAAGAACAAATGAAAGAAACAGGAAAGACAAACAGAAAGGATGACAGAGAGAGAGAGAGAGAGAGAGAGAGAGAGAGAGAGAGAGAGAGAGAGAGAGAGAGAATAAACAGAAACAAAGAACAACAGGAGATGGGAGGTGAAAAAGAAACAGTGAAATAAAATAAAATTAAAAAAAAGAAGAAAGAACGAGAGAATGAGATGGAAGAAAACAGGATGAAAGAAAGAAAGAAAGGGATGAAGGAGAGAAAGAGAAGGAAGGAAACAGCATGAAAGAAAGAGAGGGAAGAAAACAGAAAGAAAGAGAGGGGAGAACAGAACGAAAGAAAGGAAGGGATGAAGGAGAAGGAGAGAGAGGGAAGGAAACAGCGCGAAAGAAAGGAAGGGATGAAGGAGAGAAAGAGAGGGAAAGAAACAGCACGAAAGAAAGACAGGGAAGAAAACAGAATGAAAGAAAGGAATGGAAGAAAGAAATGTGAGAGAACAGAATGTGAAGGAAAACCAAACTCACGGTACTTCTGCTATGAAAAAAACCACACCACCGCCAGTCACAATTGTCACCACAGTTCTCTCAAGTAAATGCTGCTATCTTAAAAAATATTTACCAGCCAAGGAAAGTACTACCACCATCAAAAAGATAAGTGGCCGCTCTTTCCAATGGTGCAAAACATTAATGCCGCAGAAATAGGAGTATGCTCACCAGCCCGCTCAAAAGAGGCGCGCAAATTGCCACGCTTTAATAGAAGACAAAGAAGGGTCAGTGACGGGTTAGCAGGCACAGCAGCTGGTACTTATCAGTGCAGTGTCTGGCACTATCAGGCCTGTTAGGGGGATCTCGCAGTCAGCTAAGTGTGTGGTTCTGCTTATAGCCTAGACAGCAGTGAGCTGTCTTCTGTCAGCAACACATGATGACGACGCTTAATTGAGCTGTATTCTGTCAGCAACACACGATGATGACGCTTTGAGCTGTATTCTGTCAGCAACACACGATGATGATGCTTTGAGCTGTCCTCTGTCAGCAACACATGATGACGACGCTTTGAGCTGTATTCTGTCAGCAACACACGATGATGATGCTTTGAGCTGTCCTCTGTCAGCAACACATGACGACGACGCTTTGAGCTGTCCTCTGCCAGAGGCACATGATAATGATGATGCTTTGAGCTGTATTCTCTCAGCAGCACAGGATGTTGCTGTGGATGATGACAACTTGAGCTGTCCTCGAACTGCAACACAGTCAGGATGATGACAACATGAGCTGTCCTTGAACTGCAACACAGTCAGGATGATGACAACATGAGCTGTCCTCGAACTGCAACACAGTCAGGATGATGACAACTTGAGCTGTCCTCTGTCAGCAACAGTCAGGATGATGGTAACTTGAGCTGTCCCATGACAACAACACAGTCAGGATGATGACAACATGAGCTGTCCTTTGTCAGCAACACAGTCAGGATGATGGCAACTTTAGCTGTCCTCTGTCAGCAACACAGTCAGGATGATGACAACTTGAGCTGTCCTCTGTCAGCAACACAGTCAGGATGATGGCAACTTGAGCTGTCCCATGACAGCAACACAGTCAGGATGATGACAACTTGAGCTGTCCTGTCAGCAACACAGTCAGGATGATGACAACTTGAGCTGTCCTCTGTCAGCAACACAGGATGATGACAACTTGAGCTGTCCTCTGTCAGCAACACAGTCAGGATGATGACAACTTGAGCTGTCCCATGACAGCAACGCAGTTGGGATGATGACAACTTGAGCTGTCCACTGACAGCAACACAGTCAGGATGATGACAACTTGAGCTGTCCCATGATAGCAACACAGGATGATGACAACTTGAGCTGTCCCATGACAGCAACGCAGTTGGGATGATGACAACTTGAGCTATCCTCTGTCAGCAACACACTCAGGATGATGGCAACTTGAGCTGTCCCATGACAGCAACACAGTCAGGATGATGACAACTTGAGCTGTCCCATGACAGCAACGCAGTTGGGATGATGACAACTTGAGCTGTCCACTGACAGCAACACAGTCAGGATGATGACAACTTGAGCTGTCCCATGATAGCAACACAGGATGATGACAACTTGAGCTGTCCCATGACAGCAACGCAGTTGGGATGATGACAACTTGAGCTATCCTCTGTCAGCAACACACTCAGGATGATGGCAACTTGAGCTGTCCCATGACAGCAACACAGTCAGGATGATGACAACTTGAGCTGTCCCCTGTCAGCAACACAGTCAGGATGATGACAACTTGAGCTGTCCCCTGTCAGCAACACAGTCAGGATGATGACAACTTGAGCTGTCCTCTGTCAGCAACAGTCAGGATAATGACAACTTGAGCTGTCCCATGACAGCAACGCAGTTGGGATGATGACAACTTGAGCTGTCCTCTGACAGCAACACAGTAAGGATGATGATAACTTGAGCTGTCCTCTGACAGCAACAGTCAGGATGATGATAACTTGAGCTGTCCTCTGTCAGCAACGCAGTCAGGATGATGACAACTTCAGCTGTCCTCAGGTTGGGATGCAGGGGTCAGCACATGCTGTCCAATTCTGGGATGGAGTTGTCCAGAATCTCTTCAATGTTGTCTGCGGACACAGACCAAAATGTACAATTTATGTCTTCAGTGACTGTATGTGGACACACAACAAATGTACAATTCATGTCTTCAGTGACAGTCTGTGCACACACAACAAATGCACAATTCATGTGTTCAGTGACAGTCTGTGGACACACAATAAATGTACAATTCATGTCTTCAGTGACAGTCTGTGGACACAACAAAATCTACAATTTATGTCTTCAGTGACTGTGGACACTCAACAAATGTTCAATTCATGTCTTCAGTGACAGTCTGTGGACACACAACAAATGTACAATTCATGTCTTCAGTGACAGTCTGTGGACACACAACAAATGTACAATTCATGTCTTCAGTGACAGTCTGTGGACACACAACAAATGTACAATTCATGTCTTCAGTGACAGTCTGTGGACACAACAAATGTACAATTCATGTCTTCAGTGACTGTATGTGGACACACAACAATTGTATAATTCATGTCTTCAGTGACAGTCTGTGGACACACAACAAATATACAATTCATGTCTTCAGTGACAGTCTGTGGACAATCAATTATTGTACAATTTTATGTCTTCAGTGACAAACTATGGCCATAGAACAAAATGTACAATTCATGTCTTCAGTGACAGTCTGTGGACACACAACAAATGTACAATTCATGTCTTCAGTGACAGTCTGTGGGCACACAACAATTGTACAATTCATGTCTTCAGTGACAGTCTGTGGACACACAACAAATGTACAATTCATGTCTTCAGTGACAGTCTGTGGACAGAACAAAATGTACAATCTATATCTTCAGTGACAGAGTGTGGACAGAACAAAATGTACAATCTATATCTTCAGTGACAGAGTGTGGACAGAACAAAATGTACAATCTATATCTTCAGTGACAGAGTGTGGACAGAACAAAATGTACAATCTATATCTTCAGTGACAGAGTGTGGACAGAACAAAATGTACAATCTATATCTTCAGTGATCCTGATAGTCTGGACACAGAGCAAAATGTACAATCTATATCATTGGTGATAGTGATAATAATAATATTAATAATAATAATAAAAATGATAGTATTTATATAGTGCTGAATGTTGTGCAGAGACAAATCAGATTTGAAAGAGCTGAGTGTGGAGACCTGACGAAGCGAAAAAGGATGTTCATTCCAAATGCAAGGTCCAGAGACAGAGAAAGAACGGCCTCCAACAGTGGAGTGTTTGAATCTGGGTTTACATAAACATAGTGGACACACAACAAAATGTACAATTTATGTCTTCAATGACAGTCTGTGGACACAGAACAAAATTTATGCATGTGCTGATTGTACACAATGCCTTCATTGCTAATTATTTCAGGATAAATTACACCATTGCATGTCCACAAATTCACACACACACACACACACACACACCTGTCTCAGAACATCATCATTCAGCACGAACAAATTCTACTATCTTCATCCTCAATGAATAATAGTCATGACTGTGTGAATGTGTGTGCATGTGTGTGTGTACACACACGTATGCATACTTGTCTAAAGATGTTGAAACCACTGCATGTTCCAAGAATTTCAGATTTCAAGTGAAGTCAACTATATACTCAGCTACAGGAAAGGTGAAGGGCTATTGGTATGTATGATCCATATTTTGTTTAAACAAACAGGACAGATAGATAAACATATATATACTGATCCATATTTTATTTAAAGACAAACTGGGGAATATATATGTGTATTGATCCATTTTTTCTTCAGAAAAACAGGGCGATATGTACGAATACATGTATACTACACTGATGCATATTTTGTTTGGACAAACCAGCAATATATGTATACATGTATACTGATTCATATCTTGTTTAGACAGAGGAATAGGTACACATATATATTATATATATATCTACTGATCCATATTTTATTCAGACAATCAGGGGAACATATGTGTACTCATCCATATTTTGTTTTGACAAACTGGGCAATATGTATACATATAAACTGACCCACATTTTGTTTGGATAAACAAGGCGATATATATACATACATGTATACTGATACTGAATACATGTATACTATACTGATGCATATTTTGTTTGGACAAACCAGCAATATATGTATACATGTATACTGATTCATATCTTGTTTAGAGGTACACATATATATATTATATATATATGTACTGATCCATATTTTATTCAAACAATCAGGGGAACATATGTGTACTAATCCGTATTTTGTTTTAACAGGGCAATATGTATACATATAAAATGACCCACATTTTGTTTGGATAAACAAGGCGATATATATACATACATGTATACTGATACTGAATACATGTATACTATACTGATGCATATTTTGTTTGGACAAACCAGCAATATATGTATACATGTATACTGATTCATATCTTGTTTAGACAGAGGAATAGGTACACATATATATTAGATGTTTATCTACTGATCCATATTTTATTCAGACAATCAGGGGAACATATGTGTACTAATCCGTATTTTGTTTTGACAAACAGGGCAATATGTATACATATAAACTGACCCGCATTTTGTTTGCATAAACAAGGCGATATAAATACATACATGTATACTGATCCATATCTTGTTTAGACAAACAGGAGAACAGGTACACATGTTCACAGTTTCATTTTTGTGCTGGTATGGAAGTTTGGGAGTGAGGAGTAAGCATGTTTTGAACGATGTCATGAGTGTGTGCAGTAAAACTGTGGCAGTGAAACAAGCTAGTATGCAAGAGCTGTATGAGAAGAGTGGTTAAGAAAAGCAGGCAGACAGCAACTGACGACACCCATAGTTTAGCAAAGCACTATGAGCTATTGCTATCACGACAACACTACAGAACTTTTTAAGTTGAAATCCTGAGCTCTGAAGACTTTTATTCCACATTTAATCCACCTTTTAAATTCTTGAGAACTATGTGTGTGTGTTTGTGTTTGTGTGAGTGTGTGTGTGTGTGTGTGTGTCTGTGTGTGCATGTGCGCACCTGCACACTCTCATGTGAGATGTGTGAAAGTCTGTGCATGATAAGTTGTACCTTGTTCATGTTGTGTGTGTGTGTGTGTGTGTGTGTGTGTGTTTACTGAGCTTAAAAAACGTGACAATTGGTTATTATGAATGTGCAATATGTAGGATGAATGTACAATGCAATATGCCTATGTTAATGTTCATATTCTAAATATATTTCTGTTAATAATTACGATGTAATAATTAAATTCAATGTTTTTAAAGCGAATATGTGAAATGCTTTTATTTGAGAAAATATGTTACTCCTGTTTAATCAAGTAATCTGTGTGTGGGGGCTGGGTGGGTGGGTGCGAGTGGGTGTTGATTATCTGGTTGTGGTTTTCCACACCTGATGCAATTTATCTTTATTCTGATCTTATCTATCAATGTGCAATATAGTAGGCTATGCTCATAATTATACACAAAATAATATTTCTTAATTCTTTCTGTTTTTAC
>NC_134883.1:151699-154199 GCF_041734735.1 Babylonia areolata | reverse complement strand
TGAATCACTCCTTGACACACTTTACATCGTATGAATCACTCCCTAACACACTTTGCATAGTATGAATCACTCCTTGACACACTTTACATCGTATGAATCACTCCCTAACACACTTTGCATAGTATGAATCACTCCTTGACACACTTTACATCGTATGAATCACTCCTTGACACACTTTACATCGTATGAATCACTCCCTAACACACTTTGCATAGTATGAATCACTCCTTGACACACTTTACATCCTATGAATCACTCCCTAACACACTTTGCATAGTATGAATCACTCCTTGACACACTTTACATCGTATGAATCACTCCCTAACACACTTTGCATAGTATGAATCACTCCTTGACACACTTTACATCGTATGAATCACTCCCTAACACACTTTGCATAGTATGAATCACTCCTCGACACACTTTACATCCTATGAATCACTCCCTAACACACTTTGCATAGTATGAATCACTCCTTGACACACTTTACATCGTATGAATCACTCCCTAACACACTTTACATCGTATGAATCACTCCTTGACACGCTTTACATCGTATGAATCACTCCCTAACACACTTTGCATAGTATGAATCACTCCTCGACACACTTTACATCGTATGAATCACTCCCTAACACACTTTGCATAGTATGAATCACTCCTTGACACACTTTACATCGTATGAATCACTCCTTGACACACTTTACATCGTATGAATCACTCCTTGACACACTTTACATCGTATGAATCACTCCTTGACACACTTTACATCGTATGAATCACTCCTTGACACACTTTGCATATTATGAATCACTTCTCGACACACTTGGCATTGTATGAATCACTCCCTAACACACTTTGCATCGTATGAATCACTCCTTGACACGCTTTACATCGTATGAATCACTCCTTGACACACTTTACATCGTATGAATCACTCCTTGACACGCTTTACATCGTATGAATCACTCCCTAACACACTTTGCATAGTATGAATCACTCCTTGACACGCTTTACATCGTATGAATCACTCCCTAACACACTTTGCATAGTATGAATCACTCCTTGACACGCTTTACATCGTATGAATCACTCCCTAACACACTTTGCATAGTATGAATCACTCCCTAACACACTTTGCATAGTATGAATCACTCCCTAACACACTTTGCATAGTATGAATCACTCCTTGACACACTTTACATCGTATGAATCACTCCCTAACACACTTTGCATAGTATGAATCACTCCTCGACACACTTGGCATTGTATGAATCACTCCTTGACACACTTTACATCGTATGAATCACTCCTTGACACACTTTACATCCTATGAATCACTCCCTAACACACTTTGCATAGTATGAATCACTCCTTGACACACTTTACATCGTATGAATCACTCCCTAACACACTTTGCATAGTATGAATCACTCCTTGACACACTTGGCATTGTATGAATCACTCCTTGACACACTTTACATCGTATGAATCACTCCTTGACACACTTTACATCCTATGAATCACTCCCTAACACACTTTGCATAGTATGAATCACTCCTTGACACACTTTACATCGTATGAATCACTCCCTAACACACTTTGCATAGTATGAATCACTCCTTGACACACTTGGCATAGTATGAATCACTCCTTGACACACTTTACATCGTATGAATCACTCCTTGACACACTTTACATCCTATGAATCACTCCCTAACACACTTTGCATAGTATGAATCACTCCTTGACACACTTTACATCGTATGAATCACTCCCTAACACACTTTGCATAGTATGAATCACTCCTTGACACACTTTACATCCTATGAATCACTCCCTAACACACTTTGCATAGTATGAATCACTCCTTGACACACTTTACATTGTATGAATCACTCCTTGACACACTTGGCATCGTATGAATCACTCCCTAACACACTTGGCATTGTATGAATCACTCCTTGACACGCTTTACATCGTATGAATCACTCCCTAACACACTTGGCATTGTATGAATCACTCCCTAACACACTTGGCATTGTATGAATCACTCCCTAACACACTTTGCATAGTATGAATCACTCCTTGACACACTTTACATCGTATGAATCACTCCCTAACACACTTTGCATAGTATGAATCACTCCTTGACACACTTGGCATTGTATGAATCACTCCTTGACACACTTTACATCGTATGAATCACTCCTTGACACACTTTACATCCTATGAATCACTCCCTAACACACTTTGCATAGTATGAATCACTCCTTGACACACTTTACATCGTATGAATCACTCCCTAACACACTTTGCATAGTATGAATCACTCCTTGACACACTTGGCATAGTATGAATCACTCCTTGACACACTTTACATCGTATGAATCACTCCTTGACACACTTTACATCCTATGAATCACTCCCTAACACACTTTGCATAGTATGAATCACTCCTTGACACACTTTACATCGTATGAATCACTCCCTAACACAC
>NC_134883.1:34199-146699 GCF_041734735.1 Babylonia areolata | reverse complement strand
TTATTACATAATATCCTTTCCCGACCCCCACTTCCCGATTTCTTTCCTCTTTTTTTCTTTTTAAATAATTTTCTTTTTTTTCTGAGGGCAGGATGTAAAAAAGCTGTATGAGCTTATTCTTTTACCCTCAATAAAGATCATTTTGACTTGACTTGACTTGACTTGACTTGACACACACATCTATGAATCACTCCTGCACACACACACACACACACACACACACACACACACACACACACACATTACATACTATGAATCACTTCATCAAACACACACACACACACATTACATATTATGAATCACCCCTTCACACACACACACACACACACACACACACACACACACACACACACACACACACATTACATACCATTAATCACTTCTTGACACATACACACACGCACACATAGTATGAATCACTCCTTGACACACACATTACATAGTATGAATCACTCCTTCACACACACACACACACACACACACACACACACACACACACACACACACACACACACACACACACACATTATATACTATGATTCACTCCTTGAGACACACTGTACGTAGTACTGATAAATCAATCCTTGACACTGTGACAAACTTTCAGTCTCCCCGTCCATCCCTCTCCTCACCACATGTATTGTATGAAGTTCTACACTGGACCTGTCTAAACGCCTATTCACACAATATTTAGAGTGGACCGAAGCTTTACATACCAGTTAAAATGCGGTTAAGAAGCTTTGTATATATTCTCTTTAAAACCAGTTAAAATGCGGTTAAGATAGCGCAAACACACTCACACACACACACACACACACACACACACACACACACACACACACACACACACACACACACACACACACACACACACCCCACCCACACACGAAATGAAATCAAGTTTTATTACCCGGGCTCAAAATAAGAGAGAGGGCCTAAATCCAGATCTCTGTTGTGCCGGACTCCGTTCAGTCCGATAAATCGGTGATTTGTTGCTCGGATTGATTGCTGTCTCCATTGCGTGGGCAGTCCCTTCACATTGTGCGACTTGTCTTCCTCACCGCTCCCAGGGCGACGTTTCTCCCAACCCTGCTCTGCCGTCAATCTCCATTCTCTTTTCTTCGCTTTTCGATCGTCTGCTGTGCTGGACTCATTTAAAAAAACGCCAGGTAATTTCGCGAAATATTTTTTCGTGTCCATGGTAAAGTGAACGAAAGGGTTGGTTTTTAAGTTTAGTTTGTTTGCTTGTTTTCTATACTCTGGAAGAATCGTTATTTGTTGTTGTTGTTATTGTTGTTGTTGTTGTTTTGACGTGAGGATTAAGACAATGTTTCTCAACATTAAAGAAACAATGGCTTTGAAACTTATTTCGATTCATATGTTCGTTTTTGTTGAAAATATTCGTCAGTGATATACTTACATAAAGCTGTGATACCGTCGTGATGTTGAACAGAATGCGTAACAGTGTGCTGATAAGGGTATGGGAACAGTCGGCATAAGGGGATTTGGAGAACAGCCATAAGGGAGGGGAGAACAGCCATAAGGGGATGGGGAGAACAGTCATAAGGGAATGGCGAGAACAGTCATGAGGGGATGGCGAGAACAGTCATGAGGGGAAGGCGAGAACAGTCATGAGGGGATGGCGAGAACAGCCATAAGGGGATGGGGAGAACAGTCATGAGGGGATGGCGAGAACAGCCGTAAGGGGATGGGGAGAACAGCCATAAGGGGATGGCGAGAACAGTCATGAGGGGATGGCGAGAACAGTCATGAGGGGATGGCGAGAACAGCCGTAAGGGGATGGGGAGAACAGTTATGAGGGGATGGCGAGAACAGCCGTAAGGGGATGGGAAGAGAAGAACAGACATAAGGGGATGGGAAGAGAAGAACAGACATAAGGGGATGGGGAGAACAGCCATAAGGGATGGGGAGAGAATAACAGCCATAAGGGGATGTGGAGAACAGTTAAAAGGGGATGGGGAGAACAGCCATAAGGGGATGGGAAGAGAAGAACAGCCATAAGGGGATGGGGAGAACAGCCATAAGGGGAGAACAGTCATAAGGGCATGGGGACAACAGCCATAAGGGGATGGGGAGAACAGCCATAAGGGGAGAACAGCCATAAGGGGATGGGGAGAACAGCCATAAGGGGAGAACAGTCATAAGGGGATGGGGAGAACAGCCATAAGGGGAGAACAGCCATAAGGGGATGGTGAGAACAGCCATAAGGGGAGAACAGCCATAAGGGGATGAGGAGAACAGCCATAAGGGGAGAACAGCCATAAGGGGATGGTGAGAACAGCCATAAGGGGAGAACAGCCATAAGGGATGGGAGAACAGCCATAAGGGGAGAACAGCCATAAGGGGATGGGGAGAACAGCCATAAGGGGAGAACAGTCATAAGAGGATGAGGAGAACAGCCATAAGGGGAGAACAGCCATAAGGGGATGGTGAGAACAGCCATAAGGGGAGAACAGCCATAAGGGGATGGGGAGAACAGCCATAAGGGGAGAACAGCCATAAGGGGATGGGGAGAACAGCCATAAGGGGAGAACAGTCATAAGAGGATGGGGAGAACAGCCATAAGGGGAGAACAGCCATAAGGGGAGAACAGCCATAAGGGGATGGGGAGAACAGCCATAAGGGGAGAACAGCCATAAGGGGATGGGGAGAACAGCCATAAGGGGAGAACAGTCATAAGAGGATGAGGAGAACAGCCATAAGGGGGTGGGGAGAACAGTTTGTACATCGTGGTCAGTCAACTGACATCATTGTCAGTCCACTTGTATCTTTGGCAGTCCAAGTACATCATTGTCAGTCCACTTACAAGTTAAGATAGCTGCTTCATCGCTGTCAGTCCTTGTACATCGCTGTCAGTCCTTGTACATCGTTGTCACTCCACTTAAATCGTTGTCACTCCACTCACATCGTTGAAAGTCCAATTACATCGTTGCCAAAACACTTACATCGTTGTCACTCCACTTACAAGGTAAATGGCTACTTCCCGTCCACTTCTGTCCCCTTCTGTCCTGTCCTGTCCCCTTCTGTCCTGTCCCCATCTGTCCTGTCCTGTCCCCTTCTGTCCTGTCCTGTCCCCTTCTGTCCTGTCCCCATCTGTCCTGTCCTGTCCCCTTCTGTCCTGTCCCCATCTGTCCTGTCCTGTCCCCTTCTGTCCTGTCCTGTCTGTTCTGTCCTGTCCCCATCTGTCCTGACTGTTCTGTCCTGTCCCTTTCTGTCCTGTCCCCTTCTGTCCTGTCCCCTTCTGTCCTGTCCCCTTCTGTTCTGTCCTGTCCCCTTCTGTCCTGTCCCCTTCTGTTCTGTCCTGTCCTGTCCCTTTCTGTCCTGTCCTGTCCCCTTCTGTCCTGTCCCCATCTGTCCTGTCCCCTTCTGTTCTGTCCTGTCCCCTTCTGTTCTGTCCTGTCCTGTCCCTTTCTGTCCTGTCCCCATATGTCCTGTCCCCTTCTGTTCTGTCCTGTCCTGTCCCCTTTTGTCCTGTCCTGTCCCCTTCTGTCCTGTCCCCATCTGTCCTGTCCCCTTCTGTCCTGTCCCCATCTGTCCTGTCCCCTTCTGTCCTGTCCCTTTCTGTCCTGTCCCCTTCTGTCCTGTCCTGTCCCCTTCTGTCCTGTCCTGTCCCTTTCTGTCCTGTCCCCATCTGTCCTGTCCTGTCCCCTTCTGTCCTGTCCCCATCTGTCCTGTCCTGTCCCCTTCTGTCCTGTCCCCATCTGTCCTGTCCCCTTCTATCCTGTCCTGTCCCCATCTGTCCTATCCTGTCCCTTTCTGTCCTGTCCTGTCCCTTTCTGTCCTGTCCTGTCCCCTTCTGTCCTGTCCTGTCCCCTTCTGTCCTGTCCCCTTCTGTCCTGTCCTGTCCCCTTCTGTCCTGTCCCGTCCACTTCTGTCCTGTCCTGTCCCTTTCTGTCCTGTCCTGTCCTGTCCCGTCCCCTTCTGTCCTGTCCCCATCTGTCCTGTCCTGTCCCCTTCTGTCCTGTCCCTTTCTGTCCTGTCCCCATCTGTCCTGTCCTGTCCCTTTCTGTCTTGTCCCCTTCTGTCCTGTCCTGTCCCCTTCTGTCCTGTCCCCTTCTGTCCTGTCCTGTCCCTTTCTGTCTTGTCCCCTTCTGTCCTGTCCTGTCCCTTTCTGTCCTGTCCTGTCCCTTTCTGTCCTGTCCCTTTCTGTCCTGTCCTGTCCCCTTCTGTCCTGTCTCCTTCTATCCTGTCCTGTCCCCATCTGTCCTGTCCTGTCCCTTTCTGTCTTGTCCTGTCCCCATCTGTCCTGTCCTGTCCCTTTCTGTCCTGTCCTGTCCCCTTCTGTCCTGTCCTGTCCCTATCTGTCCTGTCCTGTCCCCTTCTGTCCTGTCCTGTCCCTTTCTGTCCTGTCCTGTCCCTTTCTGTCCTGTCCTGTTCCCTTCTGTCCTGTCCTGTCCCCTTTTGTCCTGTCCTTCCCCTCTTTCATGTCCTGTCCCCCTCTGTCCTGTCCTGTCCCCCTCTGTCCTGTCCTGTCCCCTTCTGTCCTGTCCCCATCTGTCCTGTCCTGTCCCCTTCTGTCCTGTCCTGTCCCCTTCTGTCCTGTCCCCATCTGTCCTGTCCTGTCCCCTTCTGTCCTGTCCCCATCTGTCCTGTCCTGTCCCCTTCTGTCCTGTCCTGTCTGTTCTGTCCTGTCCCCATCTGTCCTGACTGTTCTGTCCTGTCCTGACTGTTCTGTCCTGTCCTGTCCCCTTCTGTCCTGTCCCCTTCTGTTCTGTCCTGTCCCCTTCTGTCCTGTCCTGTCCCCTTCTGTTCTGTCCTGTCCTGTCCCTTTCTGTCCTGTCCTGTCCCCTTCTGTCCTGTCCCCATCTGTCCTGTCCCCTTCTGTTCTGTCCTGTCCCCTTCTGTTCTGTCCCCATCTGTCCTGTCCCTTTCTGTCCTGTCCCCATCTGTCCTGTCCCCTTCTGTTCTGTCCTGTCCTGTCCCCTTTTGTCCTGTCCTGTCCCTTCTGTCCTGTCCCCATCTGTCCTGTCCCCTTCTGTCCTGTCCCCATCTGTCCTGTCCCTTTCTGTCCTGTCCCCTTCTGTTCTGTCCCCTTCTGTCCTGTCCTGTCCCCTTCTGTCCTGTCTGTCCCTTTCTGTTCCTGTCCCCATCTGTCCTGTCCTGTCCCCTTCTGTCCTGTCCCCATCTGTCCTGTCCTGTCCCCTTCTGTCCTGTCCCCATCTGTCTCTGTCCCCTTCTATCCTGTCCAGTCCCCATCTGTCCTATCCTGTCCCTTTCTGTCCTGTCCTGTCCCCTTTCTGTCCTGTCCTCTGTCCCCTTCTGTCCTGTCCTGTCCCCTTCTGTCCTGTCCCCTTCTGTCCTGTCCTGTCCCCTTCTGTCCTGTCCCGTCCTCTTCTGTCCTGTCCTGTCCCTTTCTGTCCTGTCCTGTCCTGTCCCGTCCCCTTTTGTCCTGTCCCCATCTGTCCTGTCCTGGTCCCCTTCTGTCCTGTCCCTTTCTGTCCTGTCCCCATCTGTCCTGTCCTGTCCTGTCCCTTTCTGTCCTGTCCTGTCCCTTTCTGTCCTGTCCTGTTCCCTTCTGTCCTGTCCTGTCCCCTTTTGTCCTGTCCTTCCCCTCTTTCATGTCCTGTCCCCCTCTGTCCTGTCCTGTCCCCCTCTGTCCTGTCCTGTCCCCCTCTGTCCTTCCCTTCTGTCCTGTCCTGTCCCTTTCTGTCCTGTCCTGTCACCTTCTGTCCTGTCCTGTCCCTTTCTGTCCTGTCCTGTCCCTTTCTGTCCTGTCCTTCCCCTCTTTCATGTCCTGTCCCCTTTTGTCCTGTCCTTCCCCTCTTTCATGTCCTGTCCCCCTCTGTCCTGCCCTGTCCCCCTCTGTCCTGTCCTGTCCCCCTCTGTCCTGTCCTGTCCCTTTCTGTCATGTCCTGCTCACTTCTGGCATTAGTTCAGTCTCTTGATCCAAAGCTCAGTAAAGCCCAAATGTTGGCGAGAAAGGGGTGTTGAGTTTATGACGTCCTTTTCTCCTGAACCTGGATCGAGCAAAATAGTTCAATAACACAGCTGCACTTTTTATTCTTCTTAATTATTATTACCGTGATTATTGTCATCTATTATGATTGATATTTAGATTGCAGCTATCTTCGGTAAAAGACTAAACAATTGGCACTTTACAAACACGAAGTCATTTGCACAACAGGCCGCTTCCTGGGAAGAGCCTACTTACTGCTGTCTTTGGGCGCTCATCATTCGTTTCCTGTTTCTAAGTTTTCTTCTTGTTCCTGACCTCCATTTTCTCCTTCCCGTTATTCTCCACAACAGTCTCCACCGCTATTGTCAGAGTATAGAGGCCAAAAAGCGCACTTGAAACTGATTTCTCTACGTTTCCAGCTGAATAGTCTTCTGCATCGTAATCACCTCTTTTCACTTGTCTTTTTCTTTCTCCCTGTGTTTGTGGTCTGCAACTCCCACGTTTACGTGCATCTGCTTGTGAGCGGGCTTTTAGGTTTATGGACGTTTTAATCCCACTGTATAGGCAGCCAGTCAGGTCAGGGGCATAGCCCTTGCTACTGGTACCATGTAACCCAGTACTACCTGCTGCATGTGAAGTCTCCCAACGGCGGACCAGGCGGATGAGGAAACCTTTCCCAACGGCTGTGAAGGCGGAAGACGATGACCAAAGGGCAGGGGGAGCTCTTATTCTTGGCTGGAGGTCCTCCTAGGGGACAGAACTCCGAAGAAAAAACCTGCACCTGCCGAGGCCGTCCTACACGTGGCAGTATCTGCACCTGTGGGACTGTGAGCGTCGGTGGGCAAGAGAGTGGGGAAGGGACTGCACAACTCCTCTTCACTAAAAGAAGGTCACCTATGCTGGTCAGGCAACCAGGCTAATGTCGGAACGACGAGCTAGCCCTTCAACACCCAGCTTTCCCAAATCCTGCGGCGATTGAGAAGTGGAAACGGGGACAGGCAGAGGATGCTGCTGGCAGTTCCTAGTCACTACTATGCACGCAAGCGGCTGTGGGGTGATGGTCGTCCGCTGTAGACTGGGGTAGATGCGGCGCCCGTATCCTCCCACAGCGTCAGATCAGCCCTTTTTAGGGACAGCACTGCTCTCCCCAACCAGCCAGGCAGAAAACCCCTTGGAAGCTGAACATCCACTGCCTCCCTATCACCAAGGACGTGCTGCAGCAGCAAATCCAAGCAGCTCTCCAAGAAATTCCTGCATCGACTGATGTAGAAGAGGTATGGAGCACCTTTAGAGATGCTGTGTACACAGCAGCAGCTGACACACTCGGCTTTGTACAGTGGAACCACAAAGACTGGTTTGACGAGAACGTCTCTGGAATCTCCAAGCTCCTGAAAACACTGCATATACGGCATCAGGATCACATTTCCGAATAAGAAGAATAACCAGTACTTGCAAACCAAGCAACTCGTACAGAAGAGGCTGCGTGAGATGAAGAACACCAGGTAGGAGAGAAAGTCCGAAGAACTTCAGTCTGCTTCTGATAATCACGACATGAAGACGTTCCATGATAGTCTCCGAGCTGTGTATGGGGCGAGAGTCACAGAAACAACCCCTATCCTTGCCCGCTGGGCAGAGCACTTCAACACTTCTGACGAGGTAATTGCAGCCCTCCCACAGCTACCAGTCAATAACTCGCTAGCTGTCCCTCCCACCAAGGCCGAGACCCGGAAGGCCCTGACGCTGACAACGTCAGGAAAAGCACCAGGAGCGGATGGAATCTAGGCCGACATCTATAAGTATGGAGGCGAGGTGCTGACAGACAAGCTGTTCCAGTCTATCTGGGAGAGAGGGGAGGTCCCCCAGGATTTCAAGATGCTTCAATTGTCCACATTTACAAGCGGAAGGGAGACAAAACATCCTGCGATAACAACCAGGGAATCTCTCTCTGCATCGTCGGCAAGATCTTCGCCGGCATCATACTGAACAGACTGGTTGACCATGTCTCCATCACAGTCATCCCTGAAGCACAGTGTGGCTTCCACTCAGGCAGAGGAACATGTGACATGGTGTTTGCCGTACGCCAGATGCAAGAGAAGTGCCGTGAGCAGAACAAGGAGCTCGACATGGTCTTTGTAGACCTGACTAAGACCTTCGACACGGTAAGCCGTGGTCTGCGGAAGATTCTCCTAAAGTTCGGCTGCCCAGAGAGCCTAATCCAGCTGATTGCATCATTCCATGATGGCATGAAGGCGAGAATACAGGAAAATACTGACATGTCGGATCCGTTCCCTGTAGTAAGTGGAGTGAAGCAGGGCTGCGTCCTGGCACCCACACTGTTCTCCATTCTCTTCTCTGCCATGCTGATTGACGCCTTCCAAGACTGTGACCGGGGCATCTACATTCAGTTTCGCACAGATGGCAAACTTTTCAACTTGCGGCAACTCCACGCTAGGTCCAAGGTGTTTGAGGCACTGTTGAGAGAGTTCTTCTTCGCTGATGACTGCGTGCTTGCTGCACACACCCATGAGGACATGCAGTTCATTATGGACAGGTTCTCAACCTCCTGCAGGCGCTTTGGACTCACCATCAGCCTCAGCAAGACCGAGTCCATGTACCTACCATTAGCTTACAGAACACCAGTGCCTCCCCCCCCCCACCTGCAATCAAGATCGATGACACAGAGATCAAGTCAGTCGACAAGTTTTGCTACCTGGGCAGCACCCTATGCAGCAACGGAGCCCTTGATACAGAAGTGACGCTGCGCATCGCCAAGGCCAGCTCCTCCTTTGGCAGACTCAACAACAGGCTGTGAAACAACAAAGGCATCAGGCTCAGCACCAAAATCAAAACCTACAGAGCTGTTGTGCTGACCACCTTGTTGTATTGCTGTGAAACATGGACGATGTATCGCCGTCACATTCAACAACTTGAGCAGTTTCACTAGAGATGCCTACGAAGGATCCTCGTCATAAAATGGCAAGACAGGGTCTCCAACCTCCAGGTCCTAGAGAGGAGCGGCCTGCCCAGCATCGAAAGTCTGTTGATCCAGTGCCAGCTACGCTGGACAGGACACGTTCGCATGACAGACAGCAGGATCCCGAAGATGCTCTTGAATGGCCAGCTGAAGGAAGGCCACCGCGAACTTGGAAGACCCTGGAAGCGCTTCAAGGACACCTTGAAGACAAACCTCAAAGCCTGTGACATAGACATCGCTTCCTGGGAAACTGATGCCCTTGACTGCTCTCGCTGGAGGATGCTGTGCTTCAGTG
Organism: Babylonia areolata; assembly: GCF_041734735.1. Classification (NCBI taxonomy): domain Eukaryota; kingdom Metazoa; phylum Mollusca; class Gastropoda; order Neogastropoda; family Buccinidae; genus Babylonia; species Babylonia areolata. The sequence goes on along the minus strand of NC_134883.1, from coordinate 137,513 downwards.
GCATAAAGACGTTTGAAAACAAGAGAACGCTGGCCAATAACCCTTTCACCACCAGTCAATTTAGAATACAAAATTCCCTTGTTGTATATACACAGAAAAGACAGTGGCTAGGAATAGCTGGGGATTCCCCCTGCGATGTATAGAAAATATGGCCTATCCTACCACCGAACATTAAGAGCAGTAGGTTTATGGATAACAGACCAAAGAATGGACACCTTTCAGTGACATGGGTCCTCTACCACACCTGTGCATAAATGCGAGCTTGGCGGTGAAAGGGTTATGGAGAAGCGTGAGTGAAGGAAGCAGGGCTCAACTTCTGGAGACGTTTTCCCTTGCAACACCTGTGGGAAGTGCTGTGCATCCAGAATCGGCCTCTTCTCCCATATGAGGACACACACTGACAGATAAGCCTGCCTGCCTACTCATCCGTCGGTCCGACGGGAAACTCCATCCGTAGGCAGCCATTCTCCATTTTCTGATGTGTCCATCTGTCTGAAGTGATTGAAGTTGCGATCTTTTTTATACTCTCATGTCTTAGTCTGAGTGGCTGGCTGGTTGGCTGACCTTGGTGCAGTAAACTCCTTCTTTATTCATCTAGTTATTGTTTTGGTCATGATAACATTGATTTAATCTGACCAGAATGACTGGAAACCCCGAGGAAGACAACGCCACAGAGGAACAGACCAAGGACACGCCCACCAGGGTTGACGAACCAATCAAAACGGAACCACCCAAAGAAGGCACGCCCACTACCTCAGAAGACGCGCCAGTCAAAGCCAAGGACCAAACGGACACCACGCCTCCTGCTGCCGAGGAACAAGCTGTGGAAGAGGTCCAGAAAAGGGCCGACGATTTCTTTGACATGGATCCGAGAAAGGTGGAAATGGAAGCTGGTGGAGACTCCCAGCCCGTGGCGGAACCACCCACACAGGGCACAGGGGCGGAGTGTGCCCAGGAACAGGGGTGCAGTCAGGAGGCGGAGGGGGCACTGGACGAGCCTGACGCAGTTCCGGTTTTGGATGGGGATGTGGATGGTGAGTGATTGGCAATACGTGTCTGTCTGCTGTCGTCATCACGTGTCTGTCTGCTGTTGTCGTCATTATTGCAATTGTCGTCATCATCACGTGTTGTCGTCATCATCACGTTTGTCTGCTGTTGTCGTCATCACGTGTCTGTTGTTCGTCATCCTGTGTCTGTTGTTGTCGTCATCACGTGTCTGTCTGTTGTTGTCGTCATCACGTAGTGGTCTGCTGTCGTCATCACGTATTAAATTTTGTCTGCTGTTGTCGTCATCACGTGTCTATGTTGTTGTCATCATCACGTATCTATGTTGTTGTCGTCAACACGTGTCTGTTGTCGTCACGTATGTGTCTGTTGTCGTCATCACGTGTCTATTTTGTTTTCGTCATCACCTGTCTGTCTGTTGTGTCGTCATCACGTGTCTATGTTGTTGTCATCATGTGTCTGTCTGTTGTAGTAGTCATCACGTGTCTGTCTGTTGTTGTCGTCATCACGTGTCTGTCTGTAGTTGTCATCACGTGTCTGTTGATGTCGTCATCACGTGTCTGTTGTTATCGTCATCACGTGTCTGTCTGTTGTCATCACGTGTCTGTTGTTATCATCATCACGTGTCTGTTGTTATCGTCATCACGTGTCTGTTGTTATCGTCATCACGTGTCCGTTGTTGTCGTCATCACGTGTCTATGTTGTTGTTGTCGTCATCACGTGTCTGTTGTTGTCGTCATCACGTGTCTATGTTGTTGTTGTCGTCATCACGTGTCGGTCTGTTGTCTTCATCACGTGTCTGTTGTTGTAGTCATCACATGTCTGTTGTTGTCGTCATCACGTGTCTATGTTGTTGTTGTCGTCATCACGTGTCTGTTGTTGTCGTCATCACGTGTCGGTCTGTTGTCTTCAACACGTGTCTGGTGTTGTCTTCATCACGTGTCTGTTGTTGTAGTCATCACTAGTCTGTTGTTGTCGTCATCACGTGTCTATGTTGTTGTTGTCGTCATCACGTGTCTGTTGTTGTCGTCATCACGTGTCGGTCTGTTGTCTTCATCACGTGTCTGTTGTTGTCGTCATCACTAGTCTGTTGTCGTCGTCATCACGTGTCTATGTTGTTGTCGTCATCACGTGTCTGTTGTTGTCGTCATCACGTGTCTGTTGTTGTAGTCATCACGTGTCTGTTGTTGTCGTCATCACGTGTCTATGTTGTTGTTGTCGTCATCTGTTGTTGTCGTCATCACGTGTCTGTCTGTTGTCGTCATCACGTGTCTGCTGTTGGAGTCATCACGCGTCTATGTTGTTGTTGTCGTCATCACGTGTCTGCTGTTTCGTCATCACGTGTCTATTTTGTTGTTGTCGTCATCACGTGTCGGTCTGTTGTCTTCCGGTCATCACGTGTCTGTTGTCGTCATCACGTGTCTGTTGTTGTCGTCATCACGTGTCTATGTTGTTGTTGTCGTCATCACGTGTCGGTCTGTTGTAGTCATCACGTGTCGGTCTGTTGTCTTCATCACATGTCTGTTGTTGTAGTCATCACGTGTCTGTCTCTGATGTTCGTCGTTTCCATTCCTTTACTCTTTAGTCTATATGAATATGGTGTGTGCGTGTTTGTGTGTAAAAACACACATTATGTCTAAAGGTAGATCTTAAAATTGTCTAAAGATGACATCGAGAAGGTGCTAAAATCATCAAGAAGGTACTAAAGCCGATGAGAAGGTACTAAAACCATCGAGAAGGTACTAAAGCCGAGGAGAAGGTACTAAAACCATCGAGAAGGTACTAAAGCCGAGGAGGTATTAAAACCAATGAGAAGTATGTTTTCATGTTTGTTTTTAATACAAACCAGAACATATCCGTTAGATGTTTGTCTGTGCAGTTGTGTGTGAAGATTGTTCTTCCACTGTACTTTTCCTGTTGGTTACAGAGTGACTGTGAAGGTTACAGAGTGACTGTGAAGGTAACAGTGACTGTGAAGGTACAGAGTGACTGTGAAGGTTACAGAGTTACTGTGAAGGTAACAGTGACTGTGAAGGTACAGAGTGAATGTGAGGTTACAGAGTGACTGTGAGGTTACAGAGTTACTGTAAAGGTTACAGAGTGACTGTGAGGTTACAGAGTGACTGTGAAGGTTACAGAGTGAATGTGAGGTTACAGAGTGACTGAAGGTTACAGAGTGACTGTGAGGTTACAGAGTGACTGTGAAGGTACAGAGTGACTGTGAAGGTGTGAAGGTTACAGAGTGACTGTGAGGTTACAGAGTGACTGTGAAGGTACAGAGTGACTGTGAGGTTACAGAGTGACTGTGAAGGTACAGAGTGAATGTGAGGTTACAGAGTGAATGTGAAGGTACAGAGTGAATGTGAAGGTTACAGAGTGACTGTGAAGGTTACAGAGTGAATGTGAGGTTACAGAGTGACTGTGAAGGTTACAGAGTGACTGTGAGGTTACAGAGTGAATGTGAAGGTTACAGAGTGACTGTGAGGTTACAGAGTGAATGTGAGGTTACAGAGTGACTGTGAAGGTTACAGAGTGACTGTGAGGTTACAGAGTGACTGTGAAGGTACAGAGTGACTGTGAGGTTACAGAGTGACTGTGAAGGTTACAGAGTGACTGTGAAGGTACAGAGTGACTGTGAAGGTGTGAAGGTTACAGAGTGAATGTGAGGTTACAGAGTGACTGTGAAGGTTACAGAGTGAATGTGAGGTTACAGAGTGACTGTGAAGGTTACAGAGTGACTGTGAGGTTACAGAGTGACTGTGAAGGTACAGAGTGACTGTGAAGGTTACAGAGTGACTGTGAAGGTTACAGAGTGACTGTGAAGGTACAGAGTGACTGTGAAGGTGTGAAGGTACAGAGTGACTGTGAAGGTGTGAAGGTACAGAGTGACTGTGAGGTTACAGAGTGACTGTGAAGGTACAGAGTGACTGTGAGGTTACAGAGTGACTGTGAAGGTTACAGAGTGACTGTGAAGGTAACAGTGACTGTGAAGGTACAGAGTGACTGTGAAGGTTACAGAGTGACTGTGAAGGTACAGAGTGAATGTGAAGGTTACAGAGTGAATGTGAAGGTAACAGAGCTACTGTAAAGGTTACATAATGACTGTGAAGGTACAGAGTGACTGTGAAGGTTACAGAGTTACGGTGAAGGTTACAGAATGACTGTGAAGGTTACAGAGTGAATGTGAAGGTTACAGAGTTACGGTGAAGGTTACAGAATGACTGTGAAGGTACAGAGTGAATGTGAAGGTTACAAAGTGAATGTGAAGGTTACAGAGTGACTGTGAAGGTAACAGAGTGACTGTGAGGTTACAGAGTGACTGTGAAGGTACAGAGTGAATGTGAGGTTACAGAGTGACTGTGAAGGTTACAGTGACTGTGAGGTTACATAATGACTGTGAAGGTACAGAGTGACTGTGAAGGTACAGAGTGACTGTGAAGGTACAGAGTGACTGTGAGGTTACAGAGTGACTGTGAAGGTACAGAGTGACTGTGAAGGTTACAGAGTGACTGTGAAGGTTACAGAGTGACTGTGAGGTTACAGAGTGACTGTGAAGGTACAGAGTGACTGTGAAGGTACAGAGTGAATGTGAAGGTACAGAGTGAATGTGAAGGTAACAGTGACTGTGAAGGTACAGAGTGACTGTGAAGGTACAGAGTGAATGTGAAGGTAACAGAGTTACTGTAAAGGTTACATAATGACTGTGAAGGTACAGAGTGACTGTGAAGGTTACAGAGTTACGGTGAAGGTTACAGAATGACTGTGAAGGTTACAGAGTGAATGTGAAGGTTACAGAGTTACGGTGAAGGTTACAGAGTTACGGTGAAGGTTACAGAATGACTGTGAAGGTACAGAGTGAATGTGAAGGTTACAAAGTGAATGTGAAGGTTACAGAGTGAATGCGAGGTTACAGAGTGAATGTGAAGGTTACAGAGTTACGGTGAAGGTTACAGAATGACTGTGAAGGTACAGAGTGAATGTGAAGGTTACACAGTGAATGTGAAGGTTTCAGAGTGAATGTGAAGGTTACACAGTTAATGTGAAGGTTACAGAGTGAATGTGAAGGTACTGTGAAGGTTACAGAGTGAATGTGAAGGTTACAGAGTGAATGTAAAAGTTACAGGGTGACTGTGAAGGTTACAGAGTGAATGTGAAGGTTACAGAGTGAATGTAAAAGTTACAGGGTGACTGTGAAGATTACAGAGTGAATGTGAAGGTACTGTGAAGGTTACAGAGTGAATGTGAAGGTTACAGAGTGAATGTGAAGGTACCTCCAGGTCCTAGAGAGGAGCGGCTTGCCCAGCATCGAAAGCCTGCTGATCCAGTGCCAGCTACGCTGGACAGGACACGTTGTCCGCATGACAGACAGCAGGATCCCGAAGATGCTCTTGTATGGCCAGCTGAAGAAAGGCCACCGCGAACTTGGAAGAGGACACACACCGACAGATAAGCCTGCCTGCCAACTCATCCGTCGGTCCGACGGGAGACTCCATCATGTGTATTCATGTGCACTTATGTGTCTGCAGTAATAATGTTTAACGTGACTGTAATGGGTGTTTTCTATAGTCACTTACGGAAAATAGAGGAAATGTGTTCATAAATAAGATACTCCATATGGTTTTGTTATTTTGTTTTTTCCCCAGAAAACAGCGTATGGATTGTGTTTTTTTCACATTACGTCAGCTAAGCAAAGTGTCCATAACTCTGTGCTGATGTTAGGCTAATGTCTATTATGTTACAAAACTGCACTGTTACTGTTACACTGTTACACATGATGAAAATGTGTCCACCTTGACCAAGCTGACTATTTAAAAACAAGAAAAAAAAGAAAAAAAGAAAAAAAAAACCCGAAGAAGAAGTGACCCTATTCCTGCCTGACATGCAGACACATCAAGTGTCCCTCTTCCTGTCCGACATGTAGACATCAAGTGTCCCTCTTCCTGTCCGACGTGTAGACATATCAAGTGTCCCTCTTCCTTTCCGACGCGTAGACATCAAGCGTCCCTCTTCCTGTCCGACGTGTAGACATCAAGTGTCCCTCTTCCTGTCCGACGTGTAGACATCAAGTGTCCCTCTTCCTGTCCGACATGTAAACATCAAGTGTCCCTCTTCCTGTCCGACGTGTAGACACATCAAGTGTCCCTCTTCCTTTCCGACGCGTAGACATCAAGCGTCCCTCTTCCTGTCCGACGTGTAGACATCAAGTGTCCCTCTTCCTGTCCGACGTGTAGACATCAAGTGTCCCTCTTCCTGTCCGACATGTAAACATCAAGTGTCCCTCTTCCTGTCCGACGTGTAGACACATCAAGTGTCCCTCTTCCTGTCTGACGTGTAGACATCAAGTGTCCCTCTTCCTGTCCGACGTGTAGACATCAAGTGTCCCTCTTCCTGTCCGACGTGTAGACATCAAGTGTCCCTTTCCTGTCCGACATGTAGACATCAAGTGTCCCTCTTCCTGTCTGACGTGTAGACATCAAGTGTCCCTCTTCCTGTCTGACGTGTAGACATCAAGTGTCCCTCTTCCTTTCTGACGTGTAGACATCAAGTGTCCCACTTCCTGTCTGAGATATCAAGTGTCCCTTTTCCTTTCTGACGTGTAGACATCAAGTGTCCCTCTTCTTTTCTGACGTGTAGACATCAAGTGTCCCACTTCCTGTCTGAGACATCAAGTGTACGGTCTCTGCATTTTATTCTGCAGCTCCCATTTCGGAGACAGTCACCACTGCAACAGTTGATGAACCAACAGCAAACGAGGACAGTCCCACCACCACAGCCGCCAGTGAAGACCCAGCAACAAACCAATACAGCCCGGCAGAGTTCCCTGCAGAAGACCCCACAGAAAACCCTGCGCAGACAGAGGAGGCTCCAGCAGACTCCCAGGAACCCCCTGCTGCCTTGCAGGAAGGTGACAGTCCGGCTGAAGCTGCAGACGTGATCCCTCCAGTGCAGGTCACCGTCACTGAAGCAGAGGACACGGCCGCCGACGGGGAGCAGGGAGGGGACGGTGGGACAGCTCCTGAAGTCCTGCCACATGATGGAGGGAAAGCTCCCAAGGAGGAGGACGTGCCCGACACCCCGACGCCGATCTGCCCACCAGCCAAAGAAGACAGCGAGGGCCTGTCCACGGTGCCAGTCGACACCAGACCTTCCACTGCTGTCTATGACTACGAAGACGACTTCCACTCGGTGACATCTGAGCGGGAAGAGGCCAAAGCGGCAGAGACTGAGGCCTCCCCCAGGCTGGATTCTGCGGCAGACGTCCAGTCGCTGACCCCCAGCGCTGTGGAGGAGAAGCGGGCGGAAGCGGGCTTTGTGGTGCCGGTGGTGGGCAGCGCCGTCTCGCCGCCAGACGGTCGGAGCGGGCAGGAGGACAGGGGGAAGGACCAGGGGCAGGATCAGAGCAGCCAACATGTCCAGGGCGATGGCGACGGAGGGGAGAACGTCCGAGGTGAAGGTCAGTGGAAGAGGGAAGAGGAGGTGGGGGAGGGGCAGCAGAGAGCTCTGCAGGAAGCCCAGGAGCAGCTCCAGCAGGTGGAAACCGAGCTGGCTGACCTCAAGGGCCGCTACCTCAGCGTGCAGCAGGACGGCCGCAGGTGGCAGGTGGAGGCGGGGGACCTCGAGGAGCGCTGCCAGCAGCTGAAAGCCCGCATCACGGAGCTGGAACAGGAGGTGACCCACCTCAGGCAGCAGGTCAAGGACGGCCAGCAGAACGAGGCCAAGGTCGCGGAGCTGGAACAGGAGGTGACCCACCTCAGGCAGCAGGTCAAGGACGGCCAGCAGAACGAGGCCAAGGTCATGGACCTGCAGGAACGCCTGTCGGCGTTGTCCCAGGAAGACGCCCGGAAGGAGCAGCACATCCACAAGCTGCAGGAAGACCTGCAGGAGACCCACAGCCGTCTGACGGCTGCCGAACACCAAGCCAGCGCCAGCAGGGAGGCTGTCCAACCACAGCAGCAACAACCCCCGACACAGTCCAAAACCTGCTGTGTCATGTAGGTCCCACAATGCTACACCTCTCCATGTACCTCAACAGAGACCTGCCCCCCTCCAACATACACACAGAGTTCCTGTTACAGAATGAAGAATATGTTTTTTTCTGTCTGCAAGTAACGAGTCGTTTCGTTCGGTCATGGCAGATTGTGCAGACTGATCAAAATCTCCAAATCATTAGCGTGTGTTAAAAAAAAATAATAAAAAAATGAAGAGGATAAAACACAACATGCTGTTCTTCCAGTTCAGTATTTCAATTCCTTTTTGAACATATAGGTGTAGATAGTGACGGCATGTTTAATGGACTTACCTACTGAGACTTTTCTGCCTCACCTCCGATTAAGTGTTTTCCTTCCACATGTTTACAGCACAATATCGTTAAAAAATATCATAATATGTTTACAGTACAAATATCTTTACAGCACAAATACTGTTAAAAAAAAGTATCGTAATTTGTTTACAGTACAAATACTGTTGTTTACAGTACAAATACTATTAAAAGAGTATGATAAATGTTTAAAGTACAAATATTCTTAAAAGTACTTTTCAACAATATTTGTACTTTAAACATTTATCATACTTTTGAAACAATATTTGTACTGCAAACATATATTTTTGATAAGTCGTTTTCTTTTAAAATCATGTTCGATGGTTCATTTGTTGAATTCTTTTGAATGACCTCTTTTGCATCAAATGTTAAATTCTAGTTGCTCTCTTCAACCAAACTGAAATAAAATCCTTTGTTTTTCATAAAGAAAAATCTCAGAAGGCTGACTGGTAATGTGTAAGAAACCAGTGCATGTAATGATATTTCCTTAAATTACTAGACTCTCCTGTGTGTGTTTATCTATTATTTATTTATCATTCATGTATTGATTGATTATCTATTTATTTACCTGAATTGTACATTTTACAGCTTTATTAATGAGAGTGGTAAGAGGAGGAAGTTTTTAAGCAACGATTCATAAATAAATAGTACACATAATAGTATACAATTTTAGATTTTAATATAATACATCTTTATACTATACCAAGTCCAGAGGACGGTGTTTCTGAGCAACGATTCACAAATAAAACTGTACACAATAGTGTACACTTTCAGATTTTAATATAATACATTTTTTACAGAATAGAATGTTTTTATTACCAAGTGCACCGGGGTCACAAGGAATATTGGGAGGAAGGGGGCGGGAGGGGGTGGGGGGTGGGATGTGGGGGTAGTACACACAAGGTACGAACATGAATCGAAAATAACACACACAGATACAGTAGAAATTAGGATACATACAAGTACATATAAATACAAAAACTTGTACATACTCACACATGCACACTCTGCACACACACACACACACACACACACACACACACACACACACACTCTCTCTATCTCTCTTTCTCTCTCTCTCTCACGCTCACACACACACACGTTTGAACAGAAGCCGCATATTACATGTGGGTGGGGTTGATGACTAGATCTTCAGGTAGATGGTTGTTGATTGTACAGTTTTATTTATCATACTGGATTTGTTCGAGAGACAGGGCATTGACTGCTTTGGGGAAAAAGCTATTGGCGAAGCGATTGGTTTTCGTCCTTATACTTCTGTACCGTCGACCAGAGGGGAACATCTCGAAAATCACAAAAGCTGGATGTGATTCGTCCTAGCTGATTGATTTTGCATTTTTGAGTAGCCGCTTATATATATATATATATATATATATATATATATATATATAATATATATATATTTGGTTGCTTTTTTGAGTAGCCGCTTATATCAGCTAGGACGAATCACATTCAGCTTTTGTGATATATATATATTTTGCTTTTTTGAGTAGCCGCTTATATATATATATATATATATATATATATATATATATATATATATATATATATATATATATATATATATATATATGTCATCGAGAGAAGGTAGATCAGCCCCGGTAATCTTGGTGGCAGTTTTTACGACTGATTCTGTTAAGAACTGCAACTTCTGCCTTGGAAATGTTTCCGTACCAAACAGTAATAGCGAAGTTAGCACACTTTCAATGGCTGCTCGGTAGAAATCAACCATGATTTCTTTTTTTATTTCCGAACTTTCTGAGGCACCGAAGAAAGTACAGGCGCTGTTGTGCTTTCTTAACAATTTTTTTCCGTATTTTTATCCCATTTCAAATCGTTGGAAATGATCAGTCCGAGAAATTTTAATTCTCTGATGATCTCTACTTGCTTGGCTTTAATGAAAAGTGGTAAGGGGTCAGATCTGGTCTTCCTGAAATCTAAAATTAAACCTTTTATTTTTGGTACGTTGAGTTCTAAGTTGTTTTGATCACACCAGCAGATAAGTTCCAGTACTTCTTCCCTATAGTTTGACTCATCACTGTTCGTAATCAGCCCTTCTAGTGTAGTATCGTCGGCAATGGTGTTACATTCATTTTGAGTTGCACAGTCATGTGTGAATAGTGAGTACAACAGTGGGGACAGAACACAGCCCTGTGGGGTGCCTATGTTGAAAATGCATGTGGAGGAGGTGAAGCCACCAACTTTAACAACTTGCGGTCTGCATCTTAGAAAATTTAGGATCCATGCACAAATTGATTCAAGCAGCGAGAGGACTTTCGATTCAAAATATAGTTTTGATGGTACTATTGCATAGCTCTTAGAATTTTCAAGATGTCTGAAGACGTGGTAGAGACCTGTGCTAATGGCATCTCCAACTGATCTGTTAGCTCTATAGGCGAACTGAAAGGGATCAAAAGATGGAGGGATGCAGAATTTTAGGAATTGTAGAATCAAGCGTTCATATGTTTTCATGACGACTGATGTTAAGGCTACGGAACGATAATCATTAAGACAACTAGGCTGTGCTTTTTTTTGGAATAGGAATGATTGTTGATTTCTTTAAGCAGTGTGGCACCACACAAGACTGAAAGGACATGTTAAATATGTCAGTGAAGGCACTAGATAGTTGGACTGCACACTTCCTCAAAAGGCCTGGTGAGATGTCAGGGCCAGCGGCTTTTCTCATTTTCAGACGACTGAAGTGGGGTCTGACTTCGTTCTCTCGGACTATGAAAGGGGGAGTGGGGGTGATTCTGGGTGCAACCACGTCAGAAGTATACAATGGTTTGTCGAATCTGGAGTAGAGTATGTAGAGTTTGTCTGGAAGAGTTCTGTCAGTGCTGTCGACCGTGTGTTGGGTCATTTTATAATCAGTGATGTTCTGCAGTCCGGTCCACACATTCCTAGAGTTGTTTGCAGACAGGTTTTCTTCTAATTTTTTTTCTATATAAAAACTTTGCCTTCTTAATGCATTTTTTCAACACTTCTTTTTGTCTTGTGGACTATTCTATCATCATTTTCGCGAAAAGCTCTCTCCTTTTCCTTTAGTTTTTGCCTAACTATTCCAAGTCAAATATCTGACGTTTACACACACACACACACACACACACACACACACACACACACACACACACACACACACACACACACACACACACACACACTTACCTTTCTTTGTACAAGCCCATAATATCCAGTTAATAGTCTTAACATACTTATGTGTCCATAGACAGAGAGCGACATATCTTGGTTCACACAAATGTGCTTCTACTGATGAGTCATAAGTTTCATTATGCTTTGTGTATGTATTTGGGCACATATAATACACATATTTCAGCCGCTGACTTTCAAATGCAACCCTATCATACATATAGTTACGTCATGTCACATTACATAAACATGATCATGAGTGTATGTGACCTATCATCATATAGTTACATCATATCATGTGACAGAAAACATGAGCTAATAAATCTAAGTGGTTGACTTGAAGCATAAGCCAGTCATCCGGTCTTGTAAGGCTGGCATGGAATGATAGAACATCCTGCCTTGTAAGGCTGGCATGGAATGGTAAAACATCCTGTCTTGTAAGGCTGGCATGGAATGGTAAAACATCCTGTCTTGTAAGGCTGACATGGAATGATAGAACATCCTGTCTTGTAAGGCTGGCATGGAATGATAGAACATCCTGTCTTGTAAGGCTGGCATGGAATGATAGGACATCATGTTGTAAGGCTGGCATGGAATGATAGAACATCCTGTCTTGTAAGGCTGGCATGAATGATAGAACATCCTGTCTTGTAAGGCTGGCATGGAATGATAGAACATCATGTTGTAAGGCTGGCATGAAATGATAGAACATCCTGTCTTGTAAGGCTGACATGGAATGATAGAACATCATGTTGTAAGGCTGGCATGGAATGATAGAACATCCTGTCTTGTAAGGCTGGCATGGAATGATAGAACATCCTGTCTTGTAAGGCTGGCTGGAGTGATAGAACATCCTGTTGTAAGATTGGTATGGAATGATAGAACATCATGTTGTAAGGCTGGCATGGAATGATAGAACATCCTGTCTTGTAAGGCTGGCATGGAATGATAGGACATCATGTTGTAAGGCTGGCATGGAATGGTAAAACATCCTGTCTTGTAAGGCTGGCATGAAATGATAGAACATCCTGTCTTGTAAGGCTGGCATGGAATGATAGAACATCCTGTCTTGTAAGGCTGGCATGGAATGATAGAACATCATGTTTAAGGCTGGCATGGAATGATAGAACATCATGTTGTAAGGCTGGCATGGAATGATAGAACATCCTGTCTTGTAAGGCTGGCATGGAATGATAGAACATCATGTTGTAAGGCTGGCATGGAATGATAGAACATCCTGTCTTGTAAGGCTGGCATGGAATGATAGAACATCATGTTGTAAGGCTGGCATGGAATGATAGAACATCATGTTGTAAGGCTGACATGGAATGATAGAACATCATGTTGTAAGGCTGGCATGGAATGATAGAACATCCTGTCTTGTAAGGCTGGCTGGAGTGATAGAACATCCTGTTGTAAGATTGGTATGGAATGATAGAACATCATGTTGTAAGGCTGGCATGGAATGATAGAACATCCTGTCTTGTAAGGCTGGCATGGAATGATAGGACATCATGTTGTAAGGCTGGCATGGAATGATAGAACATCCTGTCTTGTAAGGCTGGCATGGAGTGATAGAACATCCTGTCTTGTAAGGCTGGCATGGAATGATAGAACATCCTGTCTTGTAAGGCTGGCATGGAATGATAGGACATCATGTTGTAAGGCTGGCATGGAATGATAGAACATCCTGTCTTGTAAGGCTGGCATGGAGTGATAGAACATCCTGTCTTGTAAGGCTGGCATGGAATGATAAACAGCTACTGCTGGACACATGTCTTTAAGCGGCAAGTCGGGTCATGATAACAATGGAGTTGTTCTTTACTAGAAATGTGTCAGCTGGATGAATGTGTGTGTGTGTGTGTGTGTGTGTGTGTGTGTGTGTGTGTGAGGGGGGGGGGGGAGAGACAGAGACAGAGAGAGACAGAGCCAGATATGCTCATGTTTCTCGTAAGCTGACATCAGTTATGGGATCTATAACTACACAATCGATCGTCTTCAGCAGACTATTCAAACAGGAGCTGGACAAGGCACTTTTGCATGACGTTCACAACTCGAGGAAATCGACATGTTTTTTCCCTGGGTAATGTTACGCAGCGCATTAGCCGAGTGGTTAAAGCGTTGGACCGTCAATCTAAGGGTCTCAGGTTCTAATCTCGGTAACGGCGCCTGGTGGGTAAAGGGTGGAAATTTTTCCGATCTCCCAAGTCAACATATGTGCAGACCTGCTAGTGCCTGAACCCCCTTCGTGTGTATACACACTCAGATCAAATACACACATTAAAGATCCTGTAATCCATGTCAACGTTTCCAACATACCAACATGCACTCCCTCCCCCCCCGCACCCCCCCTGAAAACGAAGTGTGGCTGCCTTAAACGGTCATTCACGTAAAATAATATGTCTCTATGAGTGAAAATGTGATTGTAACTGAAAACTGATTGAAAGACACAGGAGATGAATGACGAGCGCTCAAACAGCAGCTGTCAGTCAGTTCTACCCTGTTGCAGGCTGTTGTGCAAATGACTCCGTGTTTGTAATGCGCTTACAGCTTGGTCTCTGAATGAGGATAAGCGCTGTATAAGTACTCATATCATATCATAGCAACAAAACTGAGCACAGGATGACATAGAACAGTAACGTTATACAGCTACAAATGGAGCACAGGATGACATAGAACAGTAGTGTTATACAGCTACAAATGGAGCACAGGATGACATAGAACAGTAACGTTATACAGCTACAAATGGAGCACAGGATGACATAGAACAGTAGTGTTATACAGCTACAAATGGAGCACAGGATGACATAGAACAGTAACGTTATACAGCTACAAATGGAGCACAGGATGACATAGAACAGTAACGTTATACAGCTACAAATGGAGCACAGGATGACATAGAACAGTAACGTTATACAGCTACAAATAGAGCACAGGATGACATAGAACAGTAGCGTTATACAGCTACAAATGGAGCACAGGATGACATAGAACAGTAACGTTATACAGCTACAAATGGAGCACAGGATGACATAGAACAGTAACGTTATACAGCTACAAATGGAGCACAGGATGACATAGAACAGTAACGTTATACAGCTACAAATGGAGCACAGGATGACATAGAACAGTAATATTATACAGCTACAAATGGAGCACAGGATGACATAGAACAGTAATATTATACAGCTACAAATGGAGCACAGGATGACACAGAATAGCGTTATATATACAGGAACAAAAATGAGCACAGGATGACATAGAACAATGTTGTTAAACAACAAAACTGCGAACAGGATGACACAGAACAATGTTGTTAAACAACAAAAGTGAGAAAAGGATGACATAGAACAATGTTGTTAAACAACAAAACTGCGAACAGGATGACACAGAACAATGTTGTTAAACAACAAAAGTGAGAAAAGGATGACATAGAACAATGTTGTTAAACAACAAAAGTGAGAAAAGGATGACACAGAACAATGTTGTTAAACAACAAAAGTGAGAAAAGGATGACACAGAACAATGTTGTTAAACAACAAAAGTGAGAAAAGGATGACACAGAACAATGTTGTTAAACAACAAAAGTGAGAAAAGGATGACACAGAACAATGTTGTTAAACAACAAAAGTGAGAAAAGGATGACATAGAACAATGTTGTTAAACAACAAAAGTGAGAAAAGGATGACACAGAACAATGTTGTTAAACAACAAAAGTGAGAAAAGGATGACACAGAACAATGTTGTTAAACAACAAAAGTGAGAAAAGGATGACACAGAACAATGTTGTTAAACAACAAAAGTGAGAAAAGGATGACATAGAACAATGTTGTCAAACAACAAAAGTGAGAAAAGGATGACATAGAACAAAACTGAGAAGAGGATGCTTTAGATTTGCCGTTCCCCTCTGACAGTATCTGAAGATGTGTGTGTGTGTGTGTGTGTGTGTGTGTGTGTGTGTGTGTGTGTGTGTGTGCACTTTCATGTGTGAAAATTCATGCACATATCTGTGTTTGTGTTAATGTGTGGAGAAAGACTGTGAAGGTTTTCCCCCTGGTCAAGTAAGAGCATAAACCAACACGTTTATCTCACTGTCAAGTAAGAGCATAAACCAACACTCACTGGTCAAGTAAGAGCATAAACCAACACTCACTGGTCAAGTAAGAGCATAAACCAACACGTTTATCTCACTGGTCAAGTAAGAGCATAAACCAACACGTTTATCTCACTGGTCAAGTAAGAGCATAAACCAACACTCACTGGTCAAGTAAGAGCATAAACCAACACTCACTGGTCAAGTAAGAGCATAAACCAACACTTTTATCTCACTAGTCACGAAAGAGCATAAACCAACACTTATATCTCACTAGTCAAGAAAGAGCATAAACCAACACTTATATCTCATTGGTCAAGAAAGAGCATAAACCAACACTTTTATCTCACTGGTCAAGTAAGAGCATAAACCAACACTTTTATCTCACTAGTCACGAAAGAGCATAAACCAACACTTATATCTCACTAGTCAAGAAAGAGCATAAACCAACACTTATATCTCATTGGTCAAGAAAGAGCATAAACCAACACTTTTATCTCACTGGTCAAGAAAGAGCATAAACCAACACTTTTATCTCACGGATCAAGTAAGACCATAAACCAACACTTTTATCTCACTGGTCACGAAAGAGCATCTCACTGGACACCCCCCCTCCCTAAAAAAAACAACAACAAAAAACAAGAAAAAAAAGAAGAAAAAAACAACAACAACAGAGAACATAAACCAACACCTTTATCTCACTGATCAAGTAAAAGAATAAACCAACACGTTTATCTCACTGTCAAGTAAGAGCATAAACCAACACTCACTGGTCAAGTAAGAGCATAAGCCAACACTCACTGGTCAAGTAAGAGCATAAACGAACACTTTCATCTCACTAGTCAAGAAAGAGCATAAACCAACACTTATATCTCACTAGTCAAGAAAGAGCATAAACCAACACTTATATCTCATTGGTCAAGAACGAGCATAAACCAACACTTTTATCTCACTGGTCAAGAAAGAGCATAAACCAACACTTTTATCTCACGGATCAAGTAAGACCATAAACCAACACTTTTATCTCACTGGTCACGAAAAAGCATCTCACTGGACACCCCCCTCCCTCAAAAAAAAAAAAGAAAAGAAAAAAAAAGAGAGAACATAAACCAACACCTTTATCTCACTGATCAAGTAAAAGAATAAACCAACACTTTTATCTCACTGATCAAGTAAAAGAATAAACTAACACTTTTATCTCACTGGTCAAGAAAGCGCATAAACCAACACTTTTATCTCACTGATCAAGTAAAAGAATAAACCAACACTTGTATCTCACTGACCAAGTTGAAGAATAAATCAACTTTTATCTCACTGATCAAGTAAAAGCATAAACCAACACTTTTATCTCACTGATCAGGAAAGAAAGCACAAATAGACATTCTATCTCACTGATATAGCAAAAAAGCATAAACCAAGATTTTCTTCACTGATAAAGAAAAAAAGCACAAATTAACACTTTTATTTTCAAACTTCCATGTTTATTTGAATGCTTTCATGATGTCCAATTTAGCTTTTGACAATCACCTTTCAGTATGACTCACTTCCAATAAACAATTTCTCCTTTTTTTCAAACTCCCGTGTTTACTTGAATGGCTTTAACAATGTCCATTGTCGTCAGCTTTTTACAAGTACCTGTTACCATGACTCAGTTTCAATAGTTTTACGCAGGTACGTTCTCACACCCGACGTTCAGCTGAACTACAGAGTCCACAGAATCATCTGAACATCATGATCCAAATATTTTATACAAGTGGTCAGTAAAGCAACAGTCAAAACAAAATCATGGTTATGATAATGCTAAATGATTCATCCTTACACATGTATGAGCACAACAGTGCATCCCCCCCTCAAACAACGAAAAAGACAAAAACAACAACTACAACAAACATACAACACATGAAACATATTTTTCTTGTTAGGGGCGTGCATGTTGTCAGTGTTAGGTATTAAATGTACAATATCATGAAGCTGTAAATAGCTGACAACCTTTGATTTCTTTTTTAATTCTGTGAAGATAAACATGTTTGTTTTATTCCAATTCTGTTAAATCTGTGCAGCAAACATCATATTGTACACATCAATTCAGTATCAGTAAACTTGGAAAACGTGGTTCGACAACACCTGACATTCATTATACACATTCACATGCACTTACTATCTGGAATACGAGGTCTCATGTTTGGGTGTATACACACTTGGTTTCCTTACAATGTACATGAAACAAACAAAACAAATACACTAAATGTATACATTATAATTTACCTAGTTTCACCAATTCACCAAGCCTAGTTTTCTAAATTGAGTGAATATTGTACATAAATACAGTGATAGTAAACACGTCTTTCGACACAACTGAACCGTTCGATACATATGTTTACTATCACTGTATTAACGATTTGGTTCTGTGTGCAGAATTGGTTATTCAGTGAAAGACCCGTTTAGGCATGGTGTTATGTGTTTAGGAAAGGCACTTTCATTTTCCTTACTCCACCGACATGTGAATGGGTCCCTGACTTTGGATAGGAAAGCTTAAAACGGCAGGAGATGATTGGGCCCCACCTTACCACACCGAGCCCTAGACACCAAAGTCACTGCCTTACCATGCTGAGCCCTAGACACCAAAGTCACTGCCTTACCATGCTGAGCCCTAGACACCAAAGTCACTGCCTTACCATGCTGAGCCCTAGACACCAAAGTCACTGCCTTACCACACCGAGCCCTAGACACCAAAGTCACTGCCTTACCATTCTGAGCCCTAGACACCAAAAGTCACTGTCTTACCATGTCGAGCCCTAGACACCAAAGTCACTGTCTTACAATGTCGAGCCCTAGACACCAAAGTCACTGCCTTACCACACTGAGCCCTAGACACCAAAGTCACTGCCTTACCACACTGAGCCCTAGACACTAAAGACACTGCCTTACCACACCGAGCCCTAGACACCAAAGTCGCTGCCTTACCACGTTGAGCCCTAGACACCAAAGTCAATGCTTTATCATGACAAGCCCTAGACACTAAAGACATTGCCTTACCACACCGAGCCCTAGACACCAAAGTCACTGCCTTACCACGCTGAGCCCTAGACATCAAAGTCAATGCTTTACCATGACAAGCCCTAGACACTAAAGACACTGCCTTACCACACCGAGCCCTAGACACCAAAGTCAATGCTTTACCATGACAAGCCCTAGACACAAAAGTTACTGCCTTACCACACCGAACCCTAAAGTCATTGCCTTACCATGCCGAGCCCTAAAGTCACTTCCTTACCACGCTGAGCCCTAGACACCAAAAGTCACTGCCCTACCACACCGAACTCTAAAGTCATTGCCTTACCATGCCGAGCCCTAGACACAAAAGTCACTGCCTTATCACACTGAGCCCTAGACACTAAAGTCACTGCCTCACCACACCGAGCCCTAGACACCAAAGTCACTGCCTTACCACACCGAGCCCTAGACACCAAAGTCACTGCCTTACCACACCGAGCCCTAGACACCAAAGTCACTGCCTTACCATGCTGAGCCCTAGACACCAAAGTCACTGCCTTACCATTCTGAGCCCTAGACACCAAAGTCACTGCCTTACCATGCCGAGCCCTAGACATCAAAGTCACTGCCTTACCATGCTGAGCCCTAGACACCAAAGTCACTGCCTTACCATGCTGAGCCCTAGACACCAAAGTCACTGCCTTACCATGCTGAGCCCTAGACACCAAAGTCACTGCCTTACCATGCTGAGCCCTAGACATCAAAGTCACTGCCTTACCATGCTGAGCCCTAGACGCCAAAGTCACTGCCTTACCATGCCGAGCCCTAGACACAAAAGTCACTGCCTTACCATGCTGAGCCCTAGACACCAAAGTCACTGCCTTACCATGCCGAGCCCTAGACACAAAAGTCAATGCTTTACCATGCTGAGCCCTAGACACCAAAGTCACTGCCTTACCACGCCGAGCCCTAGACACTAAAGTCACTGCATTACCACGCCGAGCTTTGCTAATATCCACACAAGGTTATGGGATCTTTAACGTTTTTAACCAAAATGATAGACAAGGTTGATGTAAATTCACTGTGCTAATGGCCACGCAAGGCTTTGGGATCTTTAACGGTTTTAACTTAATGATACAATTTTGGTTCAGATGTGGTGGTAAGTGGCTCTGAAGCTCTCATCCTTATTTCAAAGATGACAAACTGAACAGTTTTGCCATCCATGTACAGAAAAAACCCCATCACTGTAACTGTAAGTGTAAAACATATGGAAAAGGTGTAAACGTGTGCAAGATGCTCCATGTCAAATCTTGAAGTGTACACAACCAAGATAGGATCTACTAATGATCCTTATCTTGAAGTTCTACTTCATTGCACAGACCTGCTGATGTGGTCAACAGGAATGGCCACCGCAGGGCAGTGAGAGAAGGGAGCCAATGTGACACTGCACCAACACTGATAGAATATCATGATGAAGGGCAGTGAGAGAAGGGAGGTAATGTGACACTGCACCAACACTGATAGAATATCATGATGAAGGGCAGTGAGAGAAGGGAGGTAATGTGACACTGCACCAACACTGATAGAATATCATGATGAAGGGCAGTGAGAGAAGGGAGGCATGTGTTTTTATCCTGTCACTATAGCAGTCATACAGTGTGAGCTTTCATCCTGTCACTATAGCAGTCATACAGTGTGAGCTTTCATCCTGTTACTATAGCAGTCATACAATGTGTGTTTTCATCCTGTCACTATTGCAGTCATACAATGTGTGTTTTCATCCTGTCACTATTGTAGTCATACAATGTGTGTTTTCATCCTGTTACTATAGTAGTCATACAATGTGTTTTCATCCTGTTACTATAGCAGTCATACAATGTGTGTTTTCATCCTGTCACTATTGCAGTCATACAGTGTGTGTTTTCATCCTGTCACTATTGCAGTCATGCAATGTGTGTTTTCATCCTGTCACTATGGCAGTCATACAATGTGTGTTTTCATCCTGTCACTATTGCAGTCATACAATGTGTGTTTTCATCCTGTCACTATTGCAGTCATACAATGTGTGTTTTCATCCTGTCACTATTGCAGTCACACATGTGTGTTTTCATCCTGTCACTATAACAGTCATACAGTGTGTGTTTTCATCTTGTCACTATAGCAGTCATACAGTGTGTGTTTTCATCCTGTCACTACAGCACTATAGCATGTACAAGCGCAAAGGAAATCGTCAGGCCTATGACAACCATCGTGGAATATCCATGCTGTCCGTTGCAGGCAAGACTCTGGCCAGAGTGCTACTCAACCGTCTCATAGCGCACCTTGAGCAAGGTCTCCTACCAGAGAGCCAGTGTGGCTTCCGGAAAGAACGCGGGACTATCGACATGGTGTTTGCTGCCAGGTAGCTCCAGGAGAAGTGTCAGGAACAGAACGCCAACCTTTACTCCACCCATGTCGATCTGACCAAGGCCTTCGATACTGTTAGCAGAGATGGCCTTTGGAGAATCATGGCGAAGTACGGCAACTACACGATGGGATGCTGCCCCGAGTCCAAGACAACGGAGAGACTTCAGAACCATTCCCTGTCTCCAACAGAGTAAAGCAAGGGTGTGTTCTTGCCCCCACCCTGTTCAGTCTCATGTTTTCAGCCATGCTGACAGATGCCTTCAGAGACGCTGACGTAGGCATTGGCATCAGGTACCGCACAGATGGCTCACTCTTTAACCTCAGGAGGCTTCAAGCAAAAACCAAGGTGAGGACAGACACCGTCAACGACTTCCTGTTTGCTGATGACTGCGCTCTCAACGCTGCCTCCGAAGCTGACATGCAACACAGTGTCGACAAGTTCTCTGCTGCCTGTGACAACTTTGGCCTCACAATCAGCACAAAGAAGACTGAGGTGATGCACCAGCCAGCTCCAGGAAAGCCTTACGTTGAACCAAACATCTTCATCAACGGGCAACGACTGAACGCGGTAGACAAGTTCACATACCTGGAGGGTACACTCTCTCGCACAGTTGTCACCGACTACGAGGTGAATACCAGACTCGCCAAAGCCAGCGCTGCCTTAGGAAGACTCCATAAGAACGTTTGGAACAGGAGAGGCATCACCCTGGAGACGAAGCTCAAAGTATACAAGGCCATAGTTCTCACCACACTGCTCTATGGATGTGAATCATGGACGGTCTACAAACGCCACGCCAAAAAGCTGAACCACTTCCACACCACCAGCCTCAGAAAACTTCTCGGCATAAAGTGGCAAGAGAAGATCCCTGACACAGAGGTGCTCACTCGTGCAAACTTGCCCAGCATCCACACCATCTTGATGCAGGCCCAGCTGTGCTGGGCAGGCCATGTAGTTCGCATGCCAGACCACCGGCTCCCCAAGAAACTGCTGTACGGCGAACTCCAACATGGCAAGCGCTCCCATGGAGGCCAAAAGAAGCGCTTCAAAAACACTCTGAAAGCTTCTCTGAAGTCCTTCAGGATCAGCCACGACACATGGGAGATAAATGCAATGGACAGACCAAAGTGGCGTTCAGCTGTCCACAAAGGCGTCAAATCCTGTGAGGCCAACAGAATCGCTGCAGCAGAGCAACGCAGACAGGCCAGGAAAAGCAGTGCCAGCAAGTCCCCGACAGCCGCCACCATCCCCTGTCCACACTGCGTCAGAACCTTCCGGGCGCGGATTGGCCTGACCAGTCATCTGCGCACCCACAGAGCCCAACCCACCCACCCCCTGGATGACTAGATGGTCCTCGTCGATCCCGACGGACGAACCACACATAGCAGTCATACAGTGTGGATTTTCATCCTGTCACTACAGCAGCCACACAGTGTGGGTTTTCATCCTGTCACTATAGCAGTCATACAATGCGTGTTTTCATCCTGTCACTACAGCAGTCATACAATGACTGTTTTCATCTTGTCACTACAGCAGTCATACAGTGTGCGTTTTCATCCTGTCACTATGGCAGTCATACAGTGTGGGTTTTCATCCTGTCCCTATAGCAGTCATACAATGCGTGTTTTCATCCTGTCACTATGGCAGTCATACAATGACTGTTTTCATCTTGTCACTATAGCAGTCATACAGTGTGTTTCATCCTGTCACTACAGCAGTCATACAATGTGCGTTTTCATCCTGTCACTATGGCAGTCATACAGTGTGGGTTTTCATCCTGTCACTACAGCAGTCATACAGTGTGTGTTTTCATCCTGTCACTATGGCAGTCATACAGTGTGTGTTTTCATCCTGTCACTATAGCAGTCATACAGTTTGTGTTTTCATCTTGTCACTATAGCAGTCACACAATGTGTTTTCATCCTGTCACTATGGCAGTCATACAGTGTGTGTTTTCATCCTGTCACTATAGCAGTCATACAGTGTGTGTTTTCATCCTGTCACTATAGCAGTCATACAGTTTGTGTTTTCACATACAGTGTGTGTTTTCATCCTGTCACTATAGCAGTCACACAATGTGTGTTTTCATCCTGTCACTATAGCAGTCACACAGTGTGTGTTTTCATACTGTCACTATAGCAGTCACACAATGTGTGTTTTCATACTGTCACTATAGCAGTCATACAGTGTGTGTATTCATCCTGTCACTATAGCAGTCATACAGTGTGTGTTTTCATCCTGTCACTACAGCAGTCATGCAATGTGTGTTTTCATCCTGTCACTACAGCAGTCATGCAATGTGTGTTTTCATCCTGTCACTATAACAGTCATACAGTGTGTGTTTTTATCCTGTCACAATAGCAGTCATACAATGTGTGTTTTCATCCTACTGTCACTATAGCAGTCACACAATGTGTTTTCATCCTGTCACTACAGCAGTCATACAATGTGTGTATTCATCCTGTCACTATGGCAGTCATACAGTGTGTGTTTTCATCCTACTGTCACTATAGCAGTCACACAATGTGTTTTCATCCTGTCACTACAGCAGTCATACAATGTGTGTATTCATCCTGTTACTATAGTAGTCATACAATGTGTATTCATCCTGTCACTACAGCAGTCATACAGTGTGTGTTTTCATCCTGTCACTACAGCAGTCATACAATGTGTGTATTCATCCTGTCACTGTAACAGTCATACAGTGTGTGTTTTCATCCTGTCACTATAGCAGTCATACAATGTGTGTATTCATACTGTCACTATAGCAGTCATACAGTGTATGTTTTCATCGTACAGTGTATGTTTTCATATTGTCACTACAGCAGTCACACATGTGTGTATTCATCCTGTCACTATAGCAGTCATACAGTGTGTGTTTTCATCCTGTCACTATGGCAGTCAGACAATGTGTGTTTTCATCCAGTCACTACAGCAGTCATACAGTGTGTGTATTCATCCTGTGACTACAGTAGTCACACAGTGTGTGTTTTCATCCTGTCACTATAGCATTCAAACAATATCCTGTCACTATAGCATTCAAAGCTGCTGGAAGATCGTCTGGAATCCGCCTCTCTGGACAACCAGAATGTGGAGTCTGACTGGAGGACCCTGCGTGAGCTGATCTATAGTACAGCTTCAGAGACCCTGGGACCCATGACCAGAAAGCACAAAGACTGATTTGATGAAAACTGTGATGAAATCAAGCAGCTTCTGGATGAGAAACGCCGTCTGCATCAAGCCTACCTGAGCAACCCAAAGTCCACATCAAAAAAGGATGCGTACGATGCCATCCGCAGGACTGTTCAGCAAAAGTTACGCCAGATGCAGGATAAGTGGCTGTATGACAAAGCTGATGAGATCCAGGGATATGCTGACAGGCACGATATGAAGAGGTTCTATGATGCCTTAAAAGAAGTCTACGGCCCCACATCCTCAGGATCATCCCCCCTCCTCAGTGCAGATGGGAATACCTTGATCACCGAGAAGGAGAAAATTCTTGAACGCTGGGCTGAGCACTTCAACAGTGTCTTAAATCGCCCTTCCTTCATAAATGATGAAGCCATAGACCGTCTCCCACAAGTCCCCATCAACGAAGCACTGGACGATCCGCCAACACCTCTTGAGACCCAGAAAGCAATCCGTCTGCTATCCAGTGGCAAAGCACCTGGCTCAGACTCCATACCAGCAGAGGTCTACAAGGATGGAGGCACTGTGCTGACTGAGAAGCTTCATCAGCTGTACTCACTCATGTGGAAAGAAGAGACGATCCCCCAGGATTTCAAAGATGCATCTATCATTCACTTGTACAAGCGAAAGGGGAACCGGCAAGCCTGTGATAACCATCGGGGCATTTCTTTGCTCTCCATCGCAGGCAAGATACTTGCCAGGATCCTACTAAACCGCCTCACAGCACACCTTGACCAAGGTCATTTGCCTGAGAGCCAATGTGGATTCCGGAAAGAGCGCGGAACCACCGACATGGTGGGACTGTGGAAGATCATGGCCAAGTACAGATGCCCTCGGAAATTTATTTCCTTGGTCAGCCAATTCCATGAAGGCATGCAGGCTCGAGTCCAGGACAATGGCGAAACATCTGCTCCTTTTGCTGTCACAAATGGTGTCAAGCAAGGCTGCGTCCTGGCTCCAACGCTGTTCAGCCTCATGTTCTCTGCAATGCTTACTGATGCCTTCAGAGATGGCGATGTTGGAATCGGCCTAAAGTACCGAACAGATGGCAAGCTGTTTAACCTCAGAAGGCTTCAAGCAAAAACGAAGGTCATGACAGACATCATCAGAGACATTTTGTTTGCCGATGATTGTGCCCTCAACGCTGGATCTGAAGCTGACATGCAACTCAGCGTCGACAAGTTTGCCACTGCCAGCAGGAACTTCGGCCTTACCATCAGCACGAGGAAAACTGAAGTTCTCCATCAGCCAGCCCCAGGGAAACCCCACGTTGAGCCCAACATCACAGTCAATGGTCAGAGACTCAGTGCGGTGGAGCGGTTCACATACCTTGGCAGCACACTGTCACGAAATGTGACAATCGACGATGAAGTAAACGTCAGGATTGCAAGAGCAAGCGCAACTTTTGGTAGACTCAATGCAAATGTCTGGAACAGAAGAGGCATTAGTCTTGAGACCAAGCTAAAGGTCTACAGAGCAGTAGTTCTCCCCACACTACTGTACGCCTGCGAAACTTGGACAGTGTACCAACGACATGCCAAGAAGCTGAACCACTTCCACACAACATGCCTCAGGAAGCTACTGAACATCAAGTGGCAAGACAGGACCCGACACAGAGGTGCTCGCAAAAGACACCCTTCCCAGCATCTTCACCATCCTGATGAAGTCCCAGCTTCGCTGGGCTGGACACGTGGTGCGCATGCCAGACCATCGGCTGCCCAAAAGGCTCTTCTATGGCGAGCTGCAACAAGGGAAGAGATCACACGGAGGTCAGAAGAAGCGCTTCAGACATACTCTGAAAGTCTCTCTGAAAGCATTTGATATCAACCCTGACTCCTGGGAGGAATCTGCAGTGGACCGTGACAAATGGCGCGCTGATGTGCACAAAGGCGCCAGGTTGTGCGAGGCCAACAGGACTGCTGCAGCTGTTCAGAAGAGGCAGGCCAGAAAGTCACGGGCAAACAAGCTCCCTGACAATGGTATGCCTGTCTTTGTCTGCCCCAACTGTCAGCGAACATTTCGTGCGCAGATTGGACTATTCAGCCATCTGCGCATTCACAGATAGATTCATGAGCATCCTCCCCCCCACCCCCCTCCCCCCATCCCCCAGCTGGATGACAACGATGGTCATCATCGATCTCGATGGACACACCACCACCATAGCATTCAAACAATATGTGTTTTCATCCTGTCACTATAGCATTCAAAAAATGTGTGTTTTCATCCTGTCACTACAGTAGTCACACAGTGTGTGTTTTCATCCTGTCACTATAGCAGCCATAGTGTGCGTTTTCATCCTACTGTCACTATAGCATTCAAATAATGTGTGTTTTCATCCTGTCACTATAGCATTCAAACAATGTTTGTTTTCATCCTGTCACTATAGCATTCAAACAATGTGTGTTTTCATCCTGTCACTGTAGCAGCCATAGTGTGTGTTTTCATCCTGTCACTATAGCAGCCATAGTGTGCGTTTTCATCCTACTGTCACTATAGCATTCAAATAATGTGTGTTTTCATCCTGTCACTATAGCATTCAAACAATGTGTGTTTTCATCCTGTCACTATAGCATTCAAACAATGTGTGTTTTCATCCTGTCACTATAGTATTCAAACAATGTGTTTTCATCCTGTCACTATAGCATTCAAACAATTGTTTTCATCCTGTCACTGTAGCATTCAAACAATGTGTGTTTTCATCCTGTCACTGTAGCAGCCATACTCCTGTTTTCCGGGGCATTTAAATGTTGGATGCATCTCCATGACCCATCAAACCCTGATTTATGGGTTTTTTATGTGCATATTTGACGGCCTGCCTACATACATCAACACAAACAGGTCGCTGTTGTACTACATGTGTGCACTCATGCCACGACCTGACAAATTCACTAGACAGAAGTCGACACTCCAATCACTGGGCTATCACATCTACAGGCTCATCATTCTACTGCTGAACTGATGCATGATGTTGGTAAAATAAAATGTGAAGTGATCAGGGTCATTTCTGCAAGTTTGATGGAAGTTGAAGCTGTGACACATGCCCTCCAGTGGCTATCGTCCATCCATATGCCCGGAAACCAACATGCCATGATTCAAACGGACTCAATGAACCTCATACAGAAACAGAAAATGGAATGGGAAGCCCAGAGTGGCATAAGGCAATGCGCAACTTTCAGATTAAAAAACTTACATGGTCATACTGCCCGGGACATGCAGGTGTTCAGGGAAATGAGCGAGCTGACAGACTTGCTGGTAACGCAACAACGAGCGGCCTACATCTAGGAAAATCGGAAATCCTCAGAAAAGTCAAAGAATATCAAAAAGAATAGGTACACGACCATCACACCATCGATCGCCTCAAAGAAATAAAGGCAGAGAGAGGGAGCGGCCGTAAGTCTAGCATGAAAGGTAGAGCACGATGCTTTGCAAATCAAACAAATATCGGCATCATTTCCAAATCAACATTGCGCAAGTTTCTTCAAAACGGAACAGAGTCTCTGTGGGCTTTTCAAAATACAATAGACTGAGCAACACACTAGACGCCACGTTCTTGGCATCAGAGATCTTTTCCCACCCCTCTTGCGGCCAATCAGTGGCAGCCTCTGTGCGTGTATGTGTGTGTTTGTATGCATGTGTCAGGAGAGTTCTGTCCACGTGCGTGTGTGTGTGTGTGTGTGGGGGGGGGGGGGGGATAGAGGATGAGGTATGTGTGTGTATGCATGCCTACACTGTGGGAGCAACGGAATATTGGAACGTGCGGGTGTGCATATATATATTTGTATATATGTCTGTGTGGGGTTGGGGGTGGGGGATATGGGCGTATGTGTGTGTGCTTGTACAAGTAAGTGTGCCTCTGTGTGTGTGTGTGTGTGTGTGTGTGTGTGCCGTGGAAACTGCGATACGTAGCCTATAAATCAGTGTGTGAAGAAGGGGGGGGGGGGGGGGGGGGGGGGGGGGGGGGGGGGGGGGGGGGGTAGGGTAATGTGTGTGTGTGTGTGTGTGTTTGGGCTCATGTACGTTTATGTGTATTTGATTGTGCTTTCATATCTGTGAAACTGCATGTCTGTTGCATATCTGTTATGCATATGTGTGTGTACGTGTGAATGTGTGTCTGCATATTTTACATCTATTTGCTTATTTATCATCATTGTTGTCTTTTTTGGGGGGGTGGGGGGGTGGAGGGGGGGGGGGGGAGTACGCTTACAGTTGACTTCATCAAGTTTTTGCGCCTTATAAATATTATTATTAGTAGTAGTAGTTCTTTTATGTATTTATCTATTATTTATTTATTTATTTACGTATTTCTTTTATTTTATTCATTTATTTATTTATTATTTTATTTATAATAATAATAATGGTATTTACATAGCGCTAATCTTGTGCTGAGACAAATCAAAGCGCTTTCGCACCAGTCATTCACACGCATGCATAACTCTAAAACTGTAGAAACTAAAGACACGGTAGGGCAGGCAAGGGAGGCTATTTTGGGAAGAGGTGGGTTTTAAGGCCAGACTTGAAAGAGCTGAGTGTGGAGACTTGACGAAGCGAAAGAGGAAGTTCATTCCAATCGCAGGGTCCAGAGAGAGAAAGAAAGGCGGCCGACAGTTTATTTATTTTATTATTTTTTTGTTTGTTTTGTTTTGTTTAGTTATTTAATTTAATTTGGTTTAATTTAATTTAGTTATTTATTTTCATTTATTTTATTTTTTCTCAAGGCCTGACTAAGCGCGTTGGGTTATGCTTCTGGTCAGGCATCTGCTTGGCAGATGTGGTGTAGCGTATATGGATTTGTCCGAACGCAGTGACGCCTCCTTGAGCTACTGATACTGATACTGAATTCAGTATGTTCTCAATGAGAGGTGCTCTTATAATTCAAACAATCAACTGAAACAAAGACTGAAAGAGGAGAATTATTACACCAACTAAATGACCTTTAGACTGAAAAAGGAGAATTATTATACCAACCAAATGACCTTTAGACTGAAAGAAGAGAATTATTACACCTAACAAATGACCTTTAGACTGAAAGAGGAGAATTATTACACCTAACAAATGACCTTTAGACTGAAAGAGGAGAATTATTACACCTAACAAATGACCTTTAGACTGAAAGAGGATTATTACACCTAACAAATGACCTTTAGACTGAAAGAAGATTATTACACCTAACAAATGACCTTTAGACTGAAAGAGGAGAATCACTACACCTAACAAATGACCTTCAGACTGAAAGAGTAGAATCATTACACCAACCAAATGCCAAGACTGAAAGAGAATTATTACACCAACAAATGACCTTTAGAGTGAAAGAGGAGAATCATTACACCAAGTAAATGACCTTTAGACTGAAAGAGGAGAATTATTACACCAACAAATGACCTTTAGACTGAAAGAGGAGAATTATTAAACCAACAAATGATCTTTAGACTGAAAGAGGAGAATTATTAAACCAACAAAATGACCTTTAGACTGAAGGAGGAGAATTATGACACCTAACAAATGACCTTTAGACTGAAAGAGGAGAATTATTACACCAACAAATTGACCTTTAGACTGAAAGAGGGGAATTAAATTATGACATCTAACAAATGACCTTTAGACTGAAAGAGTAGAATGATTACACCAACTAAATGACCTTAAGAATGAAAGAGAATTATTACACAACCAAATGACCTTTAGACTGAAAGAAGAGAATTATTACACCAACTAAATGACCTTTAGACTGAAAGAGGAGAATTATTACACCTAAGAAATGACCTTCACACTGAAAGAGGAGAATCATTACACCTAACAAATGACCTTCACACTGAAAGAGGAGAATCATCACACCAACCAAATAACCTTTAGACTGAAAGAGGAGAATTAACCAAATGACCATCAGACTGAAAGAGGAGAATCATTACACCAACTAAATGACCTTCAGACTGAAAGAGGAGAATTAACCAAATGACCATCAGACTGAAAGAGGAAAATTAAACAAATCACCTTTAGACTGAAAGAGGAGAATCATTACACCAACCAAATGACCTTCAGACTGAAAAAGGAGAATCATTACGCCAACCAAATGACCTTTAGACTGAAAGAAGAGAATTATTACACCTAACAAATGACCTTTAGACTGAAAAGAGGAGAATCATTACACCAAACAAATGACCTTTAGACTGAAAGAGGAGAATAATTACACCAACCAAATGACGTTCAGACTGAAAAGAGGAGAATTATTACACCAACTAAATGACCTTTAGACTGAAAGAGGAGAATTATTACACTGAACAAATGACCTTTAGATTGAAAGAGGAGATTTATTACACCAACCGAATGGCCCAAAGAATGAAAGAGGAGAATCATTACACCAATCAAAACGACCAAAAGAGTGTAAGACGAGAATTATTACACCAATCAAAATGACCAAGAGAGTGTAAGAGGATAATTATTACACCAATCAAAACGACCAAAAGAGTGTAAGAAGAGAATTATTACATCAATCAAAATGACCCAAACAGTGTAGGAGGATGATTATTACACCAATCAAAATGACACAAGAGAAAGAATGACAGAAAATAGAAAAAAAAAGACAGGACGTAAGAAAGAACGAACAACTCCGGAGTAAGATTCAGTGCATGCTTTTACGCGAGTAAATAAAGACGATTCACAGTTGGACCTTCAAAAATCACACAGCGAATCACTAACCCACACTGAACTGTACACAATCTACACAATGTACACCATATACAGAGTTCAGTCTTGGATAACTTGGTATATACACAAGGTCACATGCTATCCACACTGAACTGTCCATGTGATAAATTGGTATATTTTCAAGGTCACATGTTATCCAAACTCAACTGCACATGGGACAACTTGGTATATACACATATACACAAGGTTACTGTGTTATCCACACTGAACTGCACATGGGATAACGTGGTAAATACACACATACACAAGGTCTCTAGGTTATCCTCCTCCATACTCCCCACTCCCGCAAAATTTAAAAAAAGGAATAATAATCCAACAACATGAACGCAAAATAAAACAACCCAAATTGCAGCAGCACCTTTTCAATCTTATAAGACCCTAACACTAACTGATACAGAAGCATTAAAAAAACACACACGCACAGGTTGGTGGATCTACAAGAGATGAAAGATGCACAGTAGTAGGGGCCGTGGTAGGGAGGTGGAACAGCATCACCAGTCATACACAGGACAATACGTACAGCAGCTGAGGGAGGAAGATGGAACAGCATTACCAATCATACACAGGGCAATATGCAAAGCAGCAGTGGGAGGAAGGGGGAACAGCATTACCAATCATACACTACAGCAGCAGAGGGAGGAAGGTGGAACAGCATTGCCAATCATACACAGGGCAATACTTACAGCAGCTGAGGGAGGAAGGTGGAACAGCATCACCAGTCACGCATGGCGATATGTACAGCAACAGGGGGAGGAAGGGGGGAACAGCATTACCAATCATACACAGGGCAATACTTACAGCAGCTGAGGGAGGAAGGTGGAACAGCATCACCAGTCACGCATGGCGATATGTACAGCAGCAGGGGGAGGAAGGTGGAACAGCATTACCAATCATACACAGGGCAATACTTACAACAGCTAAGGGAGGAAGGTGGAACAGCATCACCAGTCAGGGCACATTTGGAATGGACATGACTGGCAATGGTTTGTGACAGTAATTCATATGCCACAGTGGGTCATGATTCTGTTACAGTCACTGACACTGTTTGAGGCAAGTATGTCCAATATTCTTGTTAAAATTATAATGAAGGATAACACACACACACACACACACACACACACACACACACCAAACAAACACACAAGCAAACAAGAAACAAACAACAAAACCATTTTAGGAAGTCGTGGGAATGAAGGAATGCACATACACACACACAATACACATTCACAACACACCCATTACACACAGAACACACACACCCATTACACACAAACACTGGGGAAAATAATACAGGGTGATGTATATGAATTACCAAAAGATAATATACAAAAAATATTTAAGCACAGTAAAACACACACACACACATACACACACACAAAACATAAAGCGAGAGCAAGCAAGATAAACAAAGGGCTGTATGTAAGTTATGCAGTCACACTGCATTGCAACAGTAATGTGTTAAAAATTGAACAGAAGCACGAAATACAAAGTCAAAAGTCAGCAATGACACCACAATGGAAGAGAGTACCACAATAGAAGAGGGGACCACAATGGAAGAGGAGACAATAAATGGAAGAGGGACAATCCACGAAAGAGGGGACCACAATGAAAGAGGCAACAATAACTGAAAGAGGGGACCACAATGAAAGAGGCAACAATAACTGAAAGAGGGGACCACAATGAATGAGGAGACCACAATGGAGGAGAGGACAATTAATGGAAGGGGGACGGGACAATAAATGGAAGAGGGGACAATAAATGGAAGAGTGGGCCACAATGAATGAGGAGACCACAATGGAGGAGAGGACAATTAATGGAAGGGGGGCGGGACAATAAATGAAAGAGGGGACAAAAAATGGAAGAGGAGACAATAAATGAAAGAGGGGACAAAAAATGGAAGAGGAGACAATAAATGGAAGAGGGGACAATAAATGGAAAAGGGGGCAATAAATGGAAGAGGGGACCACAATGGAAGAGGGAGCAATAAATGGGGACCACAATGGAAGAGGGAACAATTAATGGAAGAGGGGACCTCAACGAAAGAGGGGAAATAAATGGAAGAGGGGACCACGATGGAAGAGGGGACAATAAATGGAAGAGGGGACAATAAATGGAAGAGGGGAGAACAGATGGAAGAGGGGACCACAATGAAAAAGGGGACCATGAAGAAAGAAGGGACAATACCTGGAAGAGGGACAATTAATGGAAGAGGGGACAATAACTGGAAGAGGAGGCCACAATGGAAGAGGGGACCATAGGGCACCACAATGAAAGAGGGGACCACAATGAAAAAGGGGACAATAAATGGAAGAGGGGACCACAATGAAAGAGGGGGCCACAATGAAAAAGGGGACAATAAATGGAAGAGGGGACCACAATGAAAGAGGGGGCCACAATGGATGACGGGACAATAAATGGAAGAGGGGACCACAATGGAAGAGGAGACAATACATGGAATAGGGGACAATAAATGGAAGAGGGGGCAATAAATGAAAGAGGGGACCACAATGGAAGAGGGGACAATAAATGGAAGAGAAGACCACAAAGGAAGAGAGGACAGTAATGGAAGAGGGGTCAACAAAGGAAGAAAAAAACAATAAATGGAAGAGGGGAACAGAATGGAAGAGGGGACAATAGATGGAAGAGGGGACAATAAATGGAAGAGGGGACCACAATGGAAAAGGGGACAATAAATAGAAGAGAGGACAACAATGGAAGAAGGGACAATAAATGGAAGAATGGAAGAGGGGACAATAAATGGAAGAGGGGACCACAATGGAAGAGGGGGCCACACTGGAAGAGGGGACAATAAATGGAAGAGGGGACAATAAATGGAAGAGGGGACCACAATGGAAGAGGGAACAATTAATGGAAGAGGGGACCTCAACGAAAGAGGGGACAATAAATGGAAGAGGGGACCACAAAGGAAGAGGGGAGAATTAATAGAAGAGGGGACAATGAATGGAAGACGGGACAATGAATGGAAGAGGGGACAATGAATGGAAGAGGGGACCTCAACGAAAGAGGGGACAATAAATGGAAGAGAGGACCACAATGGAAGAGGGAACAATTAATGGAAGAGGGGACCTGAATGAAAGAGAGGACAATAAATGGAAGAGGGGACCACGATGGAAGAGGGGACAATAAATGGAAGAGGGGACCACAATGGAAGAGGGGACCACAATGGAAGAGGGGAACACAATGGAAGAGGGGGCCACACTGGAAGAGGGGACAATAAATGGAAGAGGGGACCTCAACGAAAGAGGGGACAATAAATGGAATATAGGACAATAAATAGAAGAGGGGACCACAATGGAAGGGGGGACAATAAATGGAAGAGGGGACCACAATGGAAGAGGGGACCTGAATGAAAGAGGGGACAATAAATGGAAGAGGGGACCACGATGGAAGAGGGGACAATAAATGGAAGAGGGGACCAAAATGGAAGAGGGGACAATAAGGACAATAAATGGAAGAGGGGACCTCAAGAGGAGACAATCAATGGAAGAGGGGACCACAATGGAAGAGGGGACCATGATGGAATAGGGGACCACAATGGAAGAGAAGACCACAATGGAAGAGGGGCAATAAATGGAAGAGGGGAAATAAATGGAAAACGGGACCTTAATGGAAGAGGGGACAACTGATGGAAGAGGGGACAACTGATGGAAGAGGGGACCACAATGAAAGAGGGGACAATAAATGGGAGAGGGGACCACAATGGAAGAGGGGACAATATATGGAAGACGGGACAATAAATGGAAGAGGGGACCACAATGGAAGAGGGGACAATAAATGAAAGAGGGGACCACAATGGAAGAGGGGACAATAAATGAAAGAGGGGACCACAATGGAAGAGGGGACAATAAATGGAAGAGGGGAACACAATGGAAGAGGGGACAATTAAT
Organism: Babylonia areolata; assembly: GCF_041734735.1. Taxonomy (NCBI): domain Eukaryota; kingdom Metazoa; phylum Mollusca; class Gastropoda; order Neogastropoda; family Buccinidae; genus Babylonia; species Babylonia areolata. The sequence goes on along the minus strand of NC_134883.1, from coordinate 102,735 downwards.
GGAAGAGGGGAACACAATGGAAGAGGGGACAATTAATGGAAGAGGGGACAATAAATGGAAGAAGGGGACACAATGAAAGAGGGGACCACAATGAAAGAGGGGATAATAAATGGAAGAGGGACAATAAATGGAAGAGGGGACCACAATGGAAGAGGGGACAATAAATGGAAGAGGGGACAATATATGGAAGACAGGACAATAAATGGAAGAGGGGACCACAATGGAAGAGGGGACAATAAATGGAAGAGAGGACCACAATGAGAGAGGACAATAAATGGAAGATGCGACTTCAATGGAAGAGGGGGCCACAATGAAAGAGGGTACCATAAATGGAAGAGGGGACAATTAATGGAAGAGGGGACCACAAGGAAAGAGGAGACAATTAATGGAAGAAGGGACCACAATGGAAGAAGGGACCACAATGGAAGAGGGGACCACAATGGAAGAGGGGACCACAATGAAAGAGGACAATGGAAGAGGGGACCACAATGGAAGAGTGGACAATAAATGGAAGAGGAGACCACTATGGGAGAGTGGAAAATAAATGGAAGAGGGGAGCACAATGGAAGAGGCGACAATAAATGGAAGAGGGGACCACAATGGAAGAGGGAACCAGAGGGGACAATCAATGGAAGAGGAGACCACATTGAAAGGGGGAACAATCAATGGAAGAGGGGGCAATTAACAGAAGAGGGGACCACTATGAAAGAGGGGACAATTAATGGAAGAGGGGGCAAATAATAGAAGAGGGGACCACAATGAAAGATGGGACAATTAATGGAAGAGGGGACCACAATGAAAGAGGGGGCCAGATCAAGAATGGCCGATACTGGTTTTTGCCACTTTTTTCAAAACCTCGAAATCACCAAAGGCCACAAAATTTTAAACTAGGAAATAGGGAACCCATGTGAAGTGTGCAGTAGTTTGAGTGCTGTAAAACTAGGAAGTAGGGAACTCATGTGAAGTGTGCAGTAGTCTGAGTGCTGTAAGACTTAGAAGAAGGGAACCCATGTGAAGTGTGCAGCAGTTTGAGTGCCTGAAGACTTGGAAGTAAGGAACCCATGTGAAGTAAGCAGCAGTTTGAGTGCTGTAAATCTAGGAAGTAGGGAACCCATGTGAAGTGTGCAGCATTTCGAGTGCTGCAAACCTAGGAAGCTGGGAACCCATGTGAAGTGTGCAGCAGTTTGAGTGCTCTAAGACTTGGAAGTTAGGAACCCATGTGAAGTGTGCAGCAGTTTGAGTGCTGTAAAACTAGGAAGTAGGGAACCCATGTGAGTGTGCAGTAGTTTGAGTACTGTAAAACTAGGAAGCAGGGAACCAATGTGAAATGTGCAGTAGTTTGAGTGCTGTAAACCTAGGAAGTAGGGAACCCATGTGAAGTGTGCAGTTGTTTGAGTGCTGTAAACCTAGGAAGTAGGGAACCCAAGTGAAGTGTGCAGTAGTTTGAGTGCTGTAAACCTAGGAAGTAGGGAACCCATGTGAAGTGTGCAGCAGTTTGAGTGCTGGCTTACGTCCTCTGCTTTCAGTCAGGATAAATCCTTTTGAATTTTTTTTCATAAACAGTTTGATTTTAATTTCAACTTGAAATTCATGCAGAACATTTTGCTGCTGTGCGTTGTCACTGACATGACAGAAGTACAGTTTCTTTGTCCATAATATAACAGAGACATAATTCACGACGGTCCGCTTTGAAGGTGATGTGCTGAAGTGACTGCAACATGCCACAAGCTTATGGCTCAGTGCTTGGCTTTTGTCAGAGACTGACGTAAGCTTACAATCTGGGTCAGCAGTAAAGCAAGAAATTGATCAATGGTTTCACCTTTGCAATGGGAATTCATTTACAGCTTAGTCTTATGCGAACGGCTGTGACTCGTAAGCCAGGAGGCAAGATTGCAATGGCTCTTCGAGCTGCAGCCTTGGGGGCTAGTTGCCCTTTGGAGACTATCCAAATCCAACTGTCCTAAAGCCCTTTGGCTGAGAGGGTGGGGATGACACTCTCTTCTGCTGTTTTGATGGTCATTGTTGGACATGACTATCATACATACATGCACAATATAGAGCCGGAAAAAAAAAAACTTCACAAACCTGGGTCATTAAAAGAAACATTTAAAGTTTTTTTGTTTTTTTAAGGGCGAGTCTAATTTTTTTTTCTTTACAAATTCTTTAAAAACCTTTACAAGCCGGTATGATCCCTGTCAATAGCATTTGAACCTCAGACCCACACAATAATCGTCCCTGTTGACACCAAAACAACTGCTCAAAAGACATCATCCTACGAAAAGCTTTCAATGTAAGAACATCAAGTTTCTCCTAGTCAATTGTCCTGTTTGGTTGTTGGTGTCCTACCTGTCTTCTGCTTCCTTGCTGCACTTTTAGCTTTGCTGTGACCGTCCTAACAGTGTGTGTGTGTGTGTGTGTGTGTGTACAGACGTGTCTGGGGGGGGGGGGGGGGTTGTGTGCTTGCGCAAAAGGTGGGTATTAAAGCCTTGGATTTCTTGATAAGAAATAAGACTTACACTTCCCAGAGTGTAAGTCTTATTTCTTATCAAGAAATCCAAGGCTTTAATACCCACCTTTTGCGCAAGCACACAACCCCCCCCCCCCCCCCTAGACACGTCTGTACACACACACACACACATGGCGCACACAAAACACCTCGACAGAAAATGGATTTAATTCAATGCCTACCACAGACAAGGACGTCCTTGATTATGCCCTCTACAGCAGTGTACATGACTGCTATATACCCTAACCCCACATTATCTTGTGGTCATGTCCTTGATTATTCCCTCTACAGCAGTCCACAATATACCTGAACCTTACATTACCTTGTGATCATGTCCTTGATTATTCTCTCTACAGCAGTCCACTGGACTGCTATATACCCTAACCCCACATTACCTTGTGATTATGTCCTTGATTATTCTCTCTACAGCAGTCCACAGGACTGCTATATACCCTAACCCCACATTACCTTGTGATTATGTCCTTGATTATTCTCTCTACAGCAGTCCACAGGACTGCTATATACCCTAACCCTACATTATGTCTGATTATGTCCTTGATTATTCCCTCTACAACAGTCCACAGGACTGCTATATACCCTAACCCTGCATTATCTTGTATGTCTGGTCAGGTCATTAGATCTGCTACTGGTAACCTGTAATCCAGTACAACCTGTTCAGGGTCGGGTTGCCGGCGACTAAACCGGCACTCCCACCGCTCCCTTCCGGGACTGGTGAGGCGGGTGGCTAGACACCCTTATGGAGATCCATAAAAGGGCGTTGGCTCAGGAGAGCCACCGACGGCCATCTAGCTCCACTGTGCTGTGTGCATGCCACACGCAGTTGGCCCCCGGGGTGTGTCTACCCATGCATGCGAAGTCTGGATCCGGCAGAATCTGCGGAAGAAACCTATCGGTTCAACGGAGAGGAAGGCGGTTACAGCAACGCACTGTGGAGTGCAGAGAGCAAGATGAGACACCGAAAGGATATCTTGGTCATCCACTGCATCCGTGCTCATCCTCCAGTCGTCTCGACTTAGTCTTGCCACTGGAAATTGGTGGACCCGGACGAGAGAGTGAGGTTGACGTTGCGCAACTCCTCTTCACTTTAAACAAACTCATCGCACAAGTCATCAGTCATCCAAAATGACCTTTCATCCTTCATCATTTCATCACCCCCAAGTCCTGTGGCGACAGGCGAGCGACGAAACGACAGGTGTGGGTACACTGGCAGTCGCAGTCGCAGACCTGCACGCAGGCGGCTCAGGCCATAGGGTCGTTCTTCGTCGACAGGAGCAGCGATGGAGCTCGGCAGCCGTCTGAGCGTCTGAGCAGCCCTCTTTAGGAATGCACTGCTCACCTCCCTGGCATGAGGAAGGGGCTAGAAAAGGTGCCCTAAAAATTGCCTGCTCCATATCACCCTGGCCAGCATACCGCGGCTGGCGGGGACCCTACATCAGCGGTCGAAACAACAAGAAAGAAATGAAAAAAACAAGGATCGTTCCTCTCACCATTGGTGTTTGGAACATAAGGACTCTCCTGGACAGAGATAACGCGGACAGACACCAAAGGAGAACGGCACTAGTTGCATCCGAACTCGCCAGATACAACATTGACATCGCAGCCTTGAGTGAGACTCGGCTTGCAGGTGAAGGCGAGCTCTGTGAACGGGGATCTGGTTACACCTTCTTCTGGAGTGGACGAGGAAGCGAAGAGCGACGTGAGGCTGGCGTTGGTTTTGCAGTAAAAACAGCACTTGTCAGCAAGCTAGCTGGAATCCCAAAGGGAGTCAACGATAGGCTTATGACCATGAAACTCCCACTGGCATCTGGCCAGAAGCACCTCACCATTGTCAGTGCCTACGCCCCAACCATGACCAACCCGGATGAAGTGAAGGCGAAGTTCTACGAGGACCTTCACTCTGTCATTGCTGCCATCCCTAAAGCAGACAAGCTCATCATTCTTGGGGACTTCAATGCTAGAGTTGGCTCTGACTACATCTCCTGGGATGGAGTGATTGGAAAGCACGGTGTGGGCCACTGCAACCCAAATGGATTGCTTTTGCTTCAGACCTGTGCAGAGCACGAACTGCTGATAACCAACACAGTTTTCTGCCTCCCTACCCGTAACAGGACGTCATGGATGCACCCTCGCTCAAAGCATTGGCATCTCATCGATTGTGTCATCGTCAGGAAAAGGGATAGGCAAGATGTACGTGTACCAAAGACCATGTGCGGCGCCGAGTGTTGGACAGACCATCGCCTTGTAGTCTCGAAGCTGAATATTCGAATCCAGCCCAAGAGACGCCCCCAAGGCCAGAAGGCTCCAAAACGGCTCAACATCGCTAAGCTGAAAAACATCACCATCAAACAGTCCTTTGTGGAGCTGCTGGAAGATCGTCTGGAATCCGCCTCTCTGGACAACCAGAATGTGGAGTTTGACTGGAGGACCCTGCGTGAGCTGATCTATAGTACAGCTTCAGAGACCCTGAGACCCATGTCCAGAAAGCACAAAGACTGGTTTGATGAAAACTGTGATGAAATCAAGCAGCTTCTGGATGAGAAACGCCGTCTGCATCAAGCCTACCTGAGCAACCCAAAGTCCACATCAAAAAAGGATGTGTACGATGCCATCCGCAGGACTGTTCAGCAAAAGTTACGCCAGATGCAGGATAAGTGGCTGAGTGACAAAGCTGATGAGATCCAGGGATATGCTGACAGGCACGATATGAAGAGGTTCTATGATGCCTTAAAAGAAGTCTACGGCCCCACATCCTCAGGATCATCCCCCCTCCTCAGTGCAGATGGGAATACCTTGATCACCGAGAAGGAGAAAATTCTCGAACGCTGGGCTGAGCACTTCAACAGTGTCTTAAATCGCCCTTCCTCCATAAATGATGAAGCCATAGACCGTCTCCCACAAGTCCCCATCAACGAAGCACTGGACGATCCGCCAACACCTCTTGAGACCCAGAAAGCAATTCGTCTGCTATCCAGTGGCAAAGCACCTGGCTCAGACTCCATACCAGCAGAGGTCTACAAGGATGGAGGCACTGTGCTGACTGAGAAGCTCTAACAGCTGTACTCACTCATGTGGAAAGAAGAGACAATCCCCCAGGATTTCAAAGATGCATCTATCATTCACTTGTACAAGCGAAAGGGGAACCGGCAAGCCTGTGATAACCATCGGGGCATTTCCTTGCTCTCCATCGCAGGCAAGATACTTGCCAGGATCCTACTAAACCGCCTCACAGCACACCTTGACCAAGGTCATTTGCCTGAGAGCCAATGTGGATTCCGGAAAGAGCGCGGAACCACCGACATGGTGTTTGCTGCAAGGCAGCTGCAAGAGAAATGTCAGGAGCAAAATGCTGATCTGTTCTCCACCTATGTCGACCTCACTAAGGCCTTCGACACCGTGAGTAGAGAGGGACTGTGGAAGATCATGGCCAAGTACGGATGCCCTCGGAAATTTATTTCCTTGGTCAGCCAATTCCATGAAGGCATGCAGGCTCGAGTCCAGGACAAAGGCGAAACATCTGCTCCTTTTGCTGTCACAAATGGTGTCAAGCAAGGCTGCGTCCTGGCTCCAACGCTGTTCAGCCTCATGTTCTCTGCAATGCTTACTGATGCCTTCAGAGATGGCGATGTTGGAATCGGCCTAAAGTACCGAACAGATGGTAAGTTGTTTAACCTCAGAAGGCTTCAAGCAAAAACGAAGGTCATGACAGACATCATCAGAGACTTTTTGTTTGCTGATGATTGTGCCCTCAACGCTGGATCTGAAGCTGACATGCAACTCAGCGTTGACAAGTTTGCCACTGCCAGCAGGAACTTCGGCCTTACCATCAGCACGAGGAAAACTGAAGTTCTCCATCAGCCAGCCCCAGGGAAACCCTACGTTGAGCCCAACATCACAGTCAACGGTCAGAGACTCAGTGCGGTGGAGCGGTTCATATACCTTGGCAGCACACTGTCACGAAATGCGACCATCGACGATGAAGTGAACGTCAGGATTGCAAGAGCAAGCGCAACTTTTGGTAGACTCAGTGCAAATGTCTGGAACAGAAGAGGCATTAGTCTTGAGACCAAGCTAAAAGTCTACAGAGCAGTAGTTCTCCCCACACTACTGTACGCCTGCGAAACTTGGACAGTGTACCAACGACATGCCAAGAAGCTGAACCACTTCCACACAACATGCCTCAGGAAGCTACTGAACATCAAGTGGCAAGACAAGACCCCAGACACAGAGGTGCTCGCAAAAGCCACCCTTCCCAGCATCTTCACCATCCTGATGCAGTCCCAGCTTCGCTGGGCTGGACACGTGGCGCACATGCCAGACCATCGGCTGCCCAAAAGGCTCTTCTATGGCGAGCTGCAACAAGGGAAGAGATCACATGGAGGTCAGAAGAAGCGCTTCAGAGATACTCTGAAAGTCTCTCTGAAAGCGTTTGATATCAACCCTGACTCCTGGGAGGAATCTGCAGTGGACTGTGACAAATGGCGTGCTGCTGTGCACAAAGGCGCCAGGTTGTGCGAGGCCAACAGGACTGCTGCAGCTGTTCAGAAGAGGCAGGCCAGAAAGTCACGGGCAAACAAGCTCCCTGACAATGGTATGCCTGTCTTTGTCTGCCCCAACTGTCAGCGAACATTTCGTGCGCAGATTGGACTATTCAGCCCTCTGCGCATTCACAGATAGATTCATTAGCATCCTCCCCCCCACCCCACCACCACCCTCCCCCCATCCCCCAGCTGGATGACAACGATGGTCATCATCGATCTCGACGGACACACACCATTATCTTGTGATCATGTCCTTGATTAATTCCTCTACAGCAGTCCACTGGACTGCTATATACCCTACATTATCTTGAGGTTATGTCCTTGATTATTCCCTCTACAGCAGTCCACACTGCTATATACCCTAACCCTACATTCTCTTGTGTGTCAGGTCAGAGGCATAGCCCTTGCTACTGGTGCCATGTAACCCAGTACTACCTGCCGCATGTGAAGTCTCCCAACGACGGACCAGGCGAGGAGGAAACCTTTCCCAACGGCTGTGAAGGTGGAAGAGGATGACCAAAGGGCAGGGGCAGCTCTTATCCTTGGCTGGAAGTCCCCCTCGGAGACGGAGCTCCGAAGAAAAAACCTGCACCTGCCGAGGCCGTCCTACACGTGGCAGTATCTGCACCTGTGGGACTGTGAGCGTCGGTAGGTGAGTGGGGAAGGGACTCCACAACTCCTCCTCACTAAAAAAAAGTCACCTGTGCTGGTCAGGCAACCAGGCTAATGTCGGAACGACGAGCCCTTCAACACCCAGCTTTCCCAAGCCCTGCGGCAATGGAGAAGTGGTAACGGGGACAGGCAGAGGATGCTGCTGGCAGTTCCTAATCACGACTCTGCACGGCGGCTGTGGGGTGATGGTCGTCCGCCGTAGACTGGGGCAGATGCGGCGCCCGTATCCTCCCACAGTGTCAGAGCAGCCCTTTTTAGGGACAGCACTGCTCTCCCCACATGGGGAAGGGGAGATAAAATGATCCCCAAACAAAGCCTGCCTCACCTAGTACCTAGTAGGAAACCGCACCTACTTGCACATCCAACAATAGCGGTCGAAAACAACAGAACAAAAGAACCAGGAGTCATGCCTTGACTCTGGGTGCCTGGAATGTACGCACCCTCTTGGACAGAGACGACAGACCAGAAAGACGCAGAGTGCTCATTGCTAAAATGCTTGATCGGTACCAGGTGTACATAGCAGCCCTGAGCGAAACCAGGTTTGCGGGTGAAACCCAGCTGGAGGAAGTTGGAGGGGGCTACACCTTCTACTGCATTGGGAAGCCAGATGGCACCCCAAGAATCTCAGGCGTGGGCTTTGCCATACGAACCAAACTTGCACGACAGCTTGACAGCCTTCCACGTGGGATAAACGACAGGCTGATGACCCTAGGTCTGAAGCTGTCCAAGGATCGCTTCGCCACAGTCATCAGCTGCTATGTCCCGACGATGACCAACCCTGATGACATCAAAGAAGTTTTCTATGAGGAGATCAGCCGCACCATTTCAGCGGTAGACAGAAAGGACAGGCTGATCATCCTTGGGGATTTCAATGCCCGCGTCGGCGTGGACTTCTCCTCGTGGCCAAAGTCCTAGGACAGCACAACACAGCACTGGCAAGTGCAGCTCCAACGGACTGCTTTTGCTCTCGATCTGTGCGCAGCATGGACTGACCATAACCAATATCCTCTTCCAGCAAGCGAACAAGTACAAGAACACATGGATGCATCCCCGCTCCAAACAATGGCACATGCTGGACTATGTGATTGTCCGGCAGTGGGGCAGAGGTGATGTTTCCATTACACGCTGCATGAGAGGAGCAGTTTGTTGGTCGGACCATCGCCTGGTACGCAGCAAGATGAACATCAGACTTGCACGCAAGCTCCAACCAGCCAGGCAGAAACCCCCTAGGAAGCTGAACATCCACCGCCTCCCTATCACCAAGGACGTGCTACAGCAGCAAATCCAAGTAACTCTCCATGAAATTCCTGCATCGACTGATGTAGAAGAGGTATGGAGCACCTTTAGAGATGCTGTGTACACAGCAGCAGCTGACACACTCGGCTTTGTACAGAGGAGCCACAAAGACTGGTTTGACGAGAACGACTCTGGAATCTCCAAGCTCCTGAACACACTGCATATACGGCATCAGGATCACATTTCCGATAAAGACTGTCAGAGGAAGGAGAACCAGTTCTTGCAAACCAGGCAACTTGTACAGAGGAGGCTGCGTGAGATGAAGAACACCTGGTGGGATAGAAAGTCCGAAGAGCTTCAGTCCGCTGCAGATGCTCACGACATGAAGACTTTCCATGATGGTCTCCGTGTTGTGTATGGGCCGAGAGTCACAGGATCAACCCCTGTCCGAGCCTCGGACCAGACCACCCTCCTGACAGACAAGAAAGACATCCTTGCCCGCTGGGCAGAGCACTTCAACACCCTCCTGAACAGGGACTCGTCCGTATCTGACGAGGCAATTGCAGCCCTTCCACAGCTACCAGTCAACGACTCGCTAGCTGCCCCTCCCACCAAGATCGAGACCCAGAAGGTCCTGAAGCTGACAATGTCAGGAAAAGCACCAGGAGTGGATGGAAACCAGGCTGACATCTGCAAGTATGGAGGCGAGGTGCTGACAGACAAGCTGACCACCCTGTTCCAGTCTATCTGGGAGAGAGGGGAGGTCCCCCAAGATTTCAAGGATGATTCTATTGTCCACATTTACAAACGGAAGGGAGACAAAGCATCCTGCGATAACAACCAGGGAATCTCTCTCCTCCGCATCGCCGGCAAGATCTTCACCCGCATCATACTGAACAGACTGGTTGACCATGTCTTCAACACAGTCATCCCTGAAGCACAGTGCGGCTTCCGCTCAGGCAGGGGAACATGTGACATGGTGTTTGCTGTATGCCAGATGCAAGAGAAGTGCCGTGAGCAGAACAAGGAACTCCACATGGTCTTTGTAGACCTGACTAAGGCCTTTGACACAGTGAACCGCCGAGATCCTCCTACAGTTCGGCTGCTCAGAGAGGCTAATCCAGCTGATTGCGTCTTTCCACGATGGCATGCAGGCGCGAGTACAGGAAAATACTGACATGTCGGATCCGTTCCCTGTGGTAAATGGAGTGAAGCAGGGCTGCGTCTTGGCACCCACACTGTTCTCCATTCTCTTCTCTGCCATGCTGATTGATGCCTTCCATGACTGTGACCGGGGCATCTACATTCAGTTTCGTACAGATGGCAAACTTTTCAACTTGTGGCGACTCCATGCCAGGTCCAGGGTGTTTGAGGCACTGAAGAGAGAGTTCCTTTTCGCTGATGACTGCACACTTGCTGCACACCCCCATGAGGACATGCAGTTCATTATGGACAGGTTCTCAACCTCCTGCAGGCGCTTTGGACTCACCATCAGCCTCAGCAAGACCGAGTCCATGTACCACGCGGCTAGCTCACTGAACGCCAGTGCCTAACCCCCACCTGCAATCAAGATCAATGACACAGAGATCAAGTCAGTCGACAAGTTTTGCAACCTTGGCAGCAACCTATGCAGCAACGGAGCCCTTGATGCAAAAGTGACGCTGCGCATCACCAAGGCCAGCTCAGTCTTTGGCAGACTCAACAACAGGCTGTGGAACAACAAAGGCATCAGGCTCAGCACCAAGATGAAAACCTACAGAGCTATTGTGCTGACCACCTTGTTGTACTACTGTGAAACATGGACGACGTATCGCCGTCACTTTTAACAACTTGAGCAGTTTCACCAGAGATGCCTACGAAAGATCCTCGGCATAAAGAGGCAAGACAGGGTCTCCAACCTCCAGGTCCTAGAGAGGAGCAGCCTGCCCAACATTGAAAGCCTGCTGATCCAGTGCCAGCTACGCTGGACAGGACACGTTGTCCGCATGACAGACAGCAGGATCCCGAAGATGCTTTTGCATGGCCAGCTGAAGGAAGGCCACCGTGAACTTGGAAGACCCTGGAAGCGCTTCAAGGACACCTTGAAGACAAACCTCAAAGCCTCGGACATAGACATCGCTTCCTGGGAAACTGATGCCCTTGACTGCTGTCGCTGGAGGATGGTGTGCTCTAGTGGCATAAAGACATTTGAAAACAAGAGAACGCTAGCCATTAAGGAGAAGCGTGAGCAAAGGAAGCAGGGCTCAACTTCTGGAGACGTTTTCCCTTGCAACACCTGTGGGAAGTGCTGTGCATCCAGAATCGGCCTCTTCTCCCATATGAGGACACACACCAACAGATAAGCCTGCCTGCCTACTCATCCGTCAGACCGAAGGGAGACTCCATCATCACATTTTCTTGAGGTCATGTCCTTGATCATTCCTTCTACAGCAGTCCACTGGACTGCTATATACCCTACATTATCTTGAGGTCATGTCCTAGATTATTCCCTCTACAGCAGTCCACAAGACTGCTATATACCCTAAATTCTCTTGAGGTTATGTCCTTTATTATTGCCTCTACATATATACCCTAACTTTACATTCTCTTGAAGTCATGTCCTTAATTATTACCTCTACATTCTCTTGAGGCTATGTCCTTGATTATTCCATCTACAGCAGTCCACTGGACTGCTATATACCCTAACCCTACATTCTGTTTGATCATGTCCTTGATTATTCCCTCTACAGCAGTCCACAGAACTGCTATATACCCTAACCCTACATTATCTTGAGGTCATGTCCTTGATTATTCCCTCTACAACAGTCCACAGGAGTGCTATATACCCTAACCCTACATTATCTTGTGATCATGTCCTTGATTATTCCCTCTACAGCAGTCCACAGGACTGCCATATACCCTAACCCTACATTATCGTGTGGTCATGTCCTTGATTATTCCCTCTACAGCAGTCCACAGGACTGCTATATACCCTAACCCTACATTATCGTGTGGTCATGTCCTTGATTATTCCCTCTACAGCAGTCCACAGGACTGCTATATACCCTAACCCTACATTATCGTGTGGTCATGTCTTTGATTATTCCCTCTACAGCAGTCCACAAGCACTGCCTCAAATTTCAGAACACTGAAAAGAACTCATTTGTAAATGACAGCAGCTTTGCTGCTGCTTTTTCATCAGATTTTTTGTTGTTGTATTTCTTATAAGCAGTGCAGTTTTCAAGCAGCTTATCTCACATCTAGAAGTGTCTTAAAAATCATCAAAGTACAGAACACATTGATATACTTGCTTGCACAAACTGAATTGTCTGAGGTATAAGCAAAATTATGCATCAATATCACTTCATACAATATGAAATATACCAACAAAGCAAACTGATTTTCAGTACATATTTAAGTAGAAAATGAAGCGTTCTCATTCCAAACAAATGACCCAGAACCTGGGAAGTATGAATCAAAACTCATTTCAATGACAAAAAAATATGTGAGAAGAATCACTACAACAAACTCCAGTAAAAATGTACAAGTACATATATCAGTATGTTACAAAACATTGTCCCTTATTTTTATCTGAAAGTTGTAATACTTTGGAAAATTCTAACAATTCAAGACACAAGAAAGAAGAGACAGAGAAAGGGAGATGATTAGGAAAGAATAAAGTCCAGAGATAAAGCATGGATACAACAGAGATAAAGGGGAACAATTAAGAGTCAAAAGATAAAGCATGGATACAACAGAGATAAAGGGGAACAATTAAGAGTCAAAAGATAAAGCATGGATACAACAGAGAGATAAAGGGGAACAATTAAGAGTCAAAAGATAAAGCATGGATACAACAGAGAGATAAAGGGGAACAATTAAGAGTCAAAAGATAAAGCATGGATACAACAGAGAGATAAAGGGGAACAATTAAGAGTCAAAAGATAAAGCATGGATACAACAGAGAGATAAAGGGGAACAATTAAGAGTCAAAAGATAAAGCATGGATACAACAGAGAGATAAAGGGGAACAATTAAGAGTCGAGAGATACAGGGTGAGTACAACAGAGAAAGGGGGACAATTAGGAAAAAGAAAGTCAAGAGGAACAGGATTGACACTACACAGATAAACGGGGACAATTATGGGGAAAAGTCCAGAGATAAAGGATGACTGCACACTGAACAGACTGTACAAAGATGATGCTGACCGAACCAGAGATCAAGACTTGAAGGACTCTTTATTGGCTTCAAACACAAATAAAACACAAACTGCTGACTTCCTATTCAAGACCAGAAAGACTTTATTGTGCATGTATGCATACATATGTGTGTGTGTGTGTGTGTTGATATGCATTTGTATATATCCTAATGTCTACTGTATCTACATTTTCTATTGATATGCACTTATATGTATCCTAATTTCTACTGTATCTATGTTTGTGTATGATTTTTGATTTATGTTTGTACTTTGTTATATAGTATCCCCCCCCCCCCACCCCCATTCCTGATGACCCCAGTACACTTGGTAATAAAAACATAATCAATTCTCTTCTCTTCTATTGGCTTCAAACACAAGGAAACAAACTGCAGTCTTCCTGTTCTATGTTGAGGATTTCAGTGCATGAAGAACACATTCTTCCATGATGCATGAGCAAGAAAAGTAGAAAGCTGATTGTCCGAAAACAAAATTCATGTTGTCACAAATTAACAGATCACTGGTTTGATATGGAAGTGAGAAAACACTGTGATTTCAGAACGAGGCAGATGACTTTGCTTTCAACCATACTGCACACACATATATCTAAACACTTGTCTTTTTTTCTCAACTCTTACTGTCCACAGATATCAATAAAAATGAAAAGTTCCTATCCTCCTACACAAACCCCTAACTACGTCTTTCTACTACAACCTTCATCCTCTATCAATTACACAAAAACCAACATTCTGATGCTGTTATAACAACATAATCAATTATCAATCATGTCCGTTACTTTAATATCAACATCTCCACCAAAATGTTTGTATACGAAAGAGCAAAACTGTGAATATTTGTGACATTTAAAATCACACTACAGGGAACTTCCCGCATCAATAAAACGTAAAACAAGAACAGAGCACTGTGCAGAAAAAAATGTGCAATGGGAAAAGCAGATTATAGCAAATAATATTCATCTGACTGTAAACATGAATACACCCAACATTCTGTACATAATACTTTTTCATGCAATACATTATCAGATATAAGCATTCCTGTAGATATAAGATAATGTCCTGTTCTTTTAATTACACACATTTTCTGTCAAGGGCCTCTCAGCCATTTCACCCAATTCATTCCAACAGTGCTGAGAGCTTTCCTTGGTTTGTAACACTTGGTGGTAAAGGGTTCAACATGCATTATATGATTGAACACAGATAAAAAGTAATCAAACAAATAAGCCTGAGAAGCTCACATATGCAACTGTTACACACAAAGATATTACGACTGGAAAACTTACATACATGGCTCTTCATACATACACACAATGTCAAGACAGTAAAGTACAGCTGTTACAAATACAGACACACACGGATGTTAGGACTGGAAAACTGACCTACATTGCTCTTCACACTTACACACAGACAATGTCAAGACAGTAAAGTTTTCATATACAGCTGTTTTAAGTTTTCAAGACAATATAAGTTATTCTTTTCTTAATATTGTATTCTCTCTCTCAAATAACCACACCAAGGAACTTCACCTGCCTACAGAAACCTGAAACACCCACTACGTTTCTTTCCCCTCACACATATACACACACACATCACCATACAAAGGGAGGTCAGTCACACACACATCATCACACAAGAGGTCAGTCACACACACACATCATCACAGAACAGGTCAGTTACACACACACACATCACCATACAAAGGGAGGTCAGTCACACACACTCCATCACACAACAGGTCAGTGACACACACATCATCATCACACAAGAGGTCAGTCACACACACATCATCACACAACAGGTCAGTCACACACACACATCATCACACAACAGGTAAGTCACACACACACAATCATCACAAAACAGGTCAGTCACACACACATCATCACAAAACAGGTCAGTCACACACACATCATCACACAACAGGTCAGTCACACACACACATCATCACACAACAGGTAAGTCACACACACACATCATCACACAACAGGTAAGTCACACACACATCATCACACAAAAGAAGGTCAGTCACACACACATCATCACACAACAGGTCAGTCACACACACACACACAATCACACAACAGGTCAGTCACACACACATCATCACACAACAGGTCAGTCACACACACATCATCACACAACAGGTCAGTCACACACATCATCATCACACAACAGGTCAGTCACACACACACAATCATCACAAAACAGGTCAGTCACACACACACAATCATCACAAAACAGGTCAGTCACACACACATCATCACACAACAGGTCAGTCACACACACATCATCACACAACAGGTCAGTCACACACAATCATCACACAACAGGTCAGTCACACACACACAATCACACAACAGGTCAGTCACACACACACATCATCACACAACAGGTCAGTCACACACACACAATCATCACAAAACAGGTCAGTCACACACACATCATCACACAACAGGTCAGTCACACACACACAATCATCACACAACAGGTCAGTCACACACACACAATCATCACACAACAGGTCAGTCACACACAATCATCACACAACAGGTCAGTCACACACACATCATCACACAACAAGTCAGTCACACACACAATCATCACACAACAGGTCAGTCACACACACATCATCACACAACAGGTCAGTCACACACACACAATCACACAACAGGTCAGTCACACACACACAATCATCACACAACAGGTCAGTCACACACACAATCATCACACAACAGGTCAGTCACACACACACAATCATCACAAAACAGGTCAGTCACACACACATCATCACACAACAGGTCAGTCACACACACATCATCACACAACAAGTCAGTCACACACACAATCATCACACAACAGGTCAGTCACACACACATCATCACACAACAGGTCAGTCACACACACATCATCACACAACAGGTCAGTCACACACACACAATCACACAACAGGTCAGTCACACACACACACAATCATCACACGACAGGTCAGTCACACACACACATTACCACACACAGGGAGGTCAGTCACACACCATCAAAATCACACACACATCACCACACAAAGGGAGGTCAGTCACACACACACACACACACACTATCACATAAAGGGAGGTCAATCACACACACACCATCCCACAAAGAGAGGTCAATCACACACACATTACCACACAATGGGAGGTCAGTCACACACCATCACACAAAGGGAGGTCAATCACACACCATCACACAAAGGGAGGTCAATCACACACACACACATACACACAAAGGGAGGTCAATCACACACACATATTACCACACAAAGGGAGGTCAGTCACACACACATCGCCATACAAAGGAAGGTGTCTCCATGACGTCTGTGGCAGGAGCAAGAACAGAGGTGTCAGGTGAAATGAAGTGATAAATCAAACAGCTTCAGTTTCCTGCTGTTAATCAACAGTGTTTGCGTCAAGCCATTTTTACTCTTTTTTTTTACACATCAGACCAACAAAAAATAATTTGGAATACATGCTGTCAAAGATAAGTGTCACATGCAAATGTCCTTTACATTATATATTTTATGCCTTTAAAAACATTAAGCCGTGCATAAAATGTTTCAAGGACGAAGGAAGCTGTGCACATTATCAGTATCTGCTTTCATTGAGATGTATCTCAGAGGGGTGCAGCTTTGTACATAATTTATTGTGTTGTACTGTATTGTATTGTATTGTATTGTATTGTACTGCATTACATTATATTGTATTGTACTGTATTGTATTGTACTGCATTGCATTGTATGACTCTTTTTGTCATGACAGGTTTCTCTCCCTGAAAAAACAGCCAACATTTGTTTCCAAAGACGGTGTGTAGTATTCACAAAATGCCATAAAATTTACCAAGAAAAAGGAAAACGATGACCACCATCCCTTACCACTTGAGCCTCTACAATCCAATCCCCCCATGTGATGACACAACTTTCCATATCCCCCCATGTGACGAGACAACTTTCCATATCCTCCATGTGACAATGACAACTTTCCATATCCCCCCATGTGACGACACAATTTTCCATATCCTCCATGTGACAATGACACAACTTTCCATATCCCCCATGTGACGACACAACTTTCCATATCCCCCCATGTGACGACACAACTTTTCATATCCCCCCATGTGACGACACAACTTTCCATATCCCCCCATTTGACAATGACACAACTTTTCATATCCCCCCATGTGACGACACAACTTTCCATATCCCCCCATGTGACGACACAACTTTCCATATCCCCCCATGTGACGACACAACTTTCCATATCCCCCCATGTGACGACACAATTTTCCATATCCTCCATGTGACAATGACACAGCTTTCCATATCCCCCATGTGACGACACAACTTTCCATATCCCCCCATGTGACGACACAACTTTTCATATCCCCCCATGTGACAATGACACAACTTTCCATATCCCCCCATGTGACGACACAACTTTCCATATCCCCCATGTGACAATGACACAACCTTCCATATCCCCCATGTGACCATGACAACTTTCCATATCCCCCATGTGACAATGACACAACTTTCCATATCCCCCCATGTGACAACACAACTTTCCATATCCTCCATGTGACCATGACAACTTTCCATATCCCTCCATGTGACAATGACACAACTTTCCATATCCCCCATGTGACATTGACACAACTTTCCATATCCCCCCATGTGACAACACAACTTTCCATATCCCCCCATGTGACGACACAACTTTCCATATCCCCCATGTGACAATGACACAACTTTCCATATCCCCCCATGTGACGACACAAATTTCCATATCCCCCATATGACAATGACACAACCTTCCATATCCCCCATGTGACCATGACAACTTTCCATATCCCCCATGTGACAATGACACAACTTTCCATATCCCCCCATGTGACAACACAACTTTCCATATCCTCCATGTGACCATGACAACTTTCCATATCCCCCCATGTGACAATGACACAACTTTCCATATCCCCCATGTGAAAATGACACAACTTTCCATATCCCCCCTGTGACATTGACACAACTTTCCATATCCCCCCATGTGACAACACAACTTTCCATATCCCCCATGTGACAATGACACAACTTTCCATATCCCCCCATGTGACAACACAACTTTCAATATCCCCCATGTGACAATGACACAACTTTCCATATCCCCCCATGTGACGACACAACTTTCAATATCCCCCATGTGATAATGACACAATTTTCCATATCCCCCCATGTGACGACACAACTTTCCATATCCCCCAAGTGATAATGACACAACCTTCCATATCCCCCAATGTGATGACACAACTTTCCATATCCCCCATGTGATAATGACACAACCTTCCATATCCCCCATGTGACGACACAACTTTCCATATCCCCCATGTGACAATAACACAACCTTCCATATCCCTCCATGTGACGACACAACTTTTCATTTCCCCCATGTGACAATAACAACTTTCCATATCCCTCATGTGACATGACAAATTTTTTTCATTTCCACCTGTAGCAACAAGACAACTTTCCATATCCCCCCCCCCCTCCCCCCATGTGGCAACGACACAGATACACACACACAGCTTTCCATATCCAAGACCCAAACCACACACAAACACAAATACACACACACACAGAGTTTCCAAATTCAAGACCAAAACCACACACACACACACACACACACACACACACACACAAACCTTTCCATATTCAAGACCAAAACCACACACACACACACCCACACACAGTTTTCTATATTCAAGACCAAAACCACACACACACACACACACACACACACACACAGAGCTTTCCATATTCAAGACCAAAATTACACACACAAACACACACACTCACACACACATACACAGAGTTTTCCATATTCAAGACTAAACCACACACACATACACACACACACAGCTTTCTATATTCAAGACCAAAACCACACACACACACACAGAAACACACACACACACACAAAGAGCTTTCCATATTCAAGACCAAAACCACACACACACACATACACACAGCTTTCCATATTCAAGACCAAAACCACACATTCACACACACACACACAGAGCTTTCTATATTCAAGACCAAAACCACACACACACACACAACACACACACACAGAGCTTTCCATATTCAAGACCAAAACCACACACACACACAGCTTTCCATATCTCCCTATACAGCAACGACACACAGACACACATATCTTTCCATATCCAAGGCCCAAATGAGACAGACACACACATAGCTTTCCATATCCAAGGCCCAAATGACACAGACACACACATATCTTTCCATATCCAAGGCCCAAATGAGACAGACACACACATATCTTTCCATATCCAAGGCCCAAATGAGACAGACACACACATAGCTTTCCATATCCAAGGGCCAAATGACACAGACACACACACAGCTTTCTTTACTGGCCTTCATTTAGTTAGCGTCAATTTCTGGCTCCATTCACTAAATCACAACACAGTGCCCCTTTTTTTCAACTGGTCACAATGCCTGATTCTATTCTTTCAACTGTAATATAAAAAGACAACACAAAGACAGCAGATCACATCTACTGCAAGATCTACAACCTTTCTTCACCCTTGCCACCCACCTCTGTGCCACACCCACTTCTGTGCCACACCCACCCCTGTACCAAACACATCCATATGCAAAAAACACCCCTGTGCCAAACAACAGAGCTGTTGTGCTGACCACCTTATTGTACTGCTGTGAAACATGGACAACATATTGCCATCATATTCATCTACTTGAGCAGTTTCACTAGAGATGCCTAAGAAAAATCCTCAGCATAAAGTGGCAAGACAGGGTCTCCAACCTCCAGGTCCTAGAGAGGAGCGGCCTGCCCAGCATCAAAAGCCTGCTGATCCAGTGCCAGCTATGCTGGACAGGACACGTTGTCAGCATGACAGACAGCAGGATCCCGAAGATGCTCTTGTATGGCCAGCTGAAGGAAGGCCACCATGAACTTGGAAGACCCTGGAAGCGCTTCAAGGACACCTTGAAGACAAACCTCGATCCTCTGACATAGACATTGCTTCCTGGGAAACTGATGCCCTTGACTGCTCATGCTGGACGATGCTGTGCTCTAGTGGCATAAAGAAGAGAATGCTGGCCATTAAGGAGAAGCGTGAGCGAAGGAAGCAGGGCTTAACTTCTGGAGACGTTTTCCCTTGCAACACCTGTGGGAAGTGCTGCACATCCAGAATCGGCCTCTTCTCCCATATGAGGATACACACCGACAGATAAGCCTGCCTGCCTACTCATCCATTGGGAGACTCCAAGAAGAAGAAGAGAGCCAAACACACTCCTGTGCCACACCCACCCCTGCTACACACCCACTCTGTGCCACACCCACCCCTGTGCCACACCCACCTCTGCCACACCCACCCCTGTGCCACACCCACGTGTCACACCCATCCCTGTGCCACACCCACTCTGTGCCACACCCACCTCTGCCACACCCACCCCTGTGCCACACCCACGTGTCACACCCATCCCTGTGCCACACCCACTCTGTGCCACACCCACCCCTGTACCACACCCACCCCTGCCAAACCCACCCCTGTGCCACACCCACCCCTGTGCCACACCCACCCGTCACACCCATCCCTGTGCCACACCCACTCTGTGCCACACCCACCCCTGTGCCACACCCACCCCTGACACCCATCCCTGTGCCACACCCACTCTGTGCCACACCCACCCCTGTGCCACACCCACCCCTGTGCCACACCCACCCCTGCCAAACCCACGCCTGTGCCACACCCACCCGTTACACCCATCCCTGTGCCACACCCACCTGTCACACCCACCCCTGTCACATACACACGCACACACACACATACACGCACTCACACACATAAAAACACGCACTCACACACACACACAGCTCCCTTCATCATTTGACACCTAACCCTACACCATTCCAGTACAGTCCAAGAAAAAAAGATTATTAAAAAAATCATGTATAGACAACAGATCACACAAACATTGAACTACATCATGAGATAATACAGAAAAAGAAATACCTTCTCCCCAAAACTTTTTCCCCACAGCAAAAAATGTCTTTCTCTGGCACCATTTTCATAATACAAAGCAGATGCTGTCTTTTGTTCACACACATGTGATAATACAAGCCACATGTCTTTCGTTAATTCAACACATACTTGTGATCATACAAGTCACACACTGTCTTTTGTTAATTTGATACACATGTGTGATTATACAAGTCACACACATGTCTTTTGTTAATTTGATACACATGTGTGATTATAAAAGTCACACACTGTCTTTTGTTAATTTGACACAGATGTGATAATACAATCACACGCTGTCTTTCGTTAATGTGATACACCTGTGACAATACAATCACACGCTGTCTTTAGTTAAAGTGACACATGTGTGATAATACAAGTCATGAGTTGTCTTTCGTTAATGTGACTCACATGTGGTAATAGTCACAGGGCTGTCTTTCCTTCCACCCACACGTCGTAATACAGTCACAGGGCTGTCTTTCCTTCCACCCACACATGTCAGAGCAAAGCACTCAGTGCAGGCAGGATGTCCAACCTGATGACCTCCCCTGAAGGCAGTGCTTACGCTGTGACAATCATTCTGAGGGGTCATTGTGTCTGTTGTGTATGTGACTATCAATCGTTCAGAGGGGTTGTTATTATGTCTGGTGTGTATGTGACTATCAATCGTTCTGAGGGGTCATTATGTCTGTTGTGTATGTGACTATCAATCGTTCTGAGGGGTTGTTATTATGTCTGTTGTGTATGTGAGTTGTGACTATCAATTGTTCAGAGGGGTCATTATTATGTCTGTTGTGTATGTGACTATCAATCGTTCAGAGGGGTTGTTATTATGTCTGTTGTGTATGTGACTATCAATCGTTCTGCGGGGTCGTTATTATGTCTGTTGTGTATGTGAGTTGTGACTATCAATCGTTCTGCGGGGTCATTATGTCTGTTGTGTATGTGACTATCAATCGTTCTGCGGGGTCGTTATTATGTCTGTTGTGTATGTGACTATCAATCGTTCTGCGGGGTCGTTATTATGTCTGTTGTGTATGTGAGTTGTGACTATCAATCGTTCTGCGGGGTCGTTATTATGTCTGTTGTGTATGTGACTATCAATCGTTCTGCGGGGTCGTTATTATGTCTGTTGTGTATGTGACTATCAATCGTTCTGCGGGGTCGTTATTATGTCTGTTGTGTATGTGAGTTGTGACTATCAATCGTTCTGCGGGGTCGTTATTATGTCTGTTGTGTATGTGAGTTGTGACTATCAATCGTTCTGCGGGGTCGTTATTATGTCTGTTGTGTATGTGACTATCAATCGTTCTGCGGGGTCGTTATTATGTCTGTTGTGTATATGAGTTGTGACTATCAATTGTTCACAGGGGTTGTTATTATGTCTGTTGTGTATGTGACTATCAATCGTTCTGAGGAGTCGTTGTGTCTGTTGTGTATGTGACTATCGATCGTTCTGAGCAGTCATTGTGTCTGTTGTGTATGTGACTATCTGGCGGCTTTCAACTGTTCTGAGCAGTCATTGTGTCTGTTGTGTATGTGACTATCTGGCGGCTTTCAACTGTTCTGAGGAGTCGTTGTGTCTGTTGTGTATGTGACTATCAATCGTTCTGAGCAGTCATTGTGTTTGCTGCATGTGTGACTACTTGGCGGCTATCAATCGTTCTGAAGGGTCGTTGTGTCTGCTGCGTGTGTCTCCATCCTCCTCAGCTGACTGGGCATCAGACTCCTCCCCTTTCTCGATGCGCTTGTAGCACTTGACCTGGTCCGTGTTGCGGAAATATTTGACCCTGGGCTCCTGGCAGTTGACATAGATGGTTTTGGACTGGCGGATGCTACGCTTCAGGAAGTTGTCCACAACCCAGAACAGTATGGCCTACCAGAGACAGTATTCATCATTATATAACAACATACAGCCTGCCAGAGACAGTATTTACATTATATATCATACAGCCTGCCAGAGACAGCGTTCATCATTATATAACAACATACAGCCTGCCAGAGACAGTATTCATCATTATATAACAACATACAGCCTGCGAGAGACAGTATTCATCATTATATAACAACATACAGCCTGCCAGAGACAGTATTCATCATTATATAACAACATACAGCCTGCCAGAGACAGTATTCATCATTATATAACAACATACAGCCTGCCAGAGACAGTATTTACATTATATATCATACAGCCTGCCAGAGACAGCGTTCATCATTATATAACAACATACAGCCTGCGAGAGACAGTATTCATCATTATATAACAACATACAGCCTGCCAGAGACAGTGTTCATCATTATATAACAACATACAGCCTGCCAGAGACAGTATTCATCATTATATAACAACATACAGCCTGCCAGAGACAGTATTCATCATTATATAACAACATACAGCCTGCCAGAGACAGTGTTTATCATTATATATCATACAGCCTGCCAGAGACAGCATTCATCATTATATAACAACATACAGCCTGCCAGAGACAGTGTTCATCATTATATAACAACATACAGCCTGCCAGAGACAGTGTTAATCAATATATAATAACATAGAGCCTGCCAGAGACAGTGTTCATCAATATATAACAACATAGAGCTTGCCAGAGACAGTGTTCATCATTACATAACATACAGCCTGCCAGAGACAGTGTTCATCAATATATAACAACACAGAGTTTGCCAGAGACAGTGTTCATCAATATATAACAACATAGAGCCTGCCAGAGACAGTGTTCATCATTACATAACATACAGCCTGCCAGAGATAGTGTTCATCAATATTAACAACATACAGCCTGCCAGACAGTGTTCATCATTACACAACATACAGCCTGCCAGAGACAGTCTTCATCATTATATAACATACAGTCTGCCAGAGACAGTGTTCATTATTACATAACATACAGCCTGCCAGAGATAGTGTTCATCAATATATAACAACATACAGCCTGCCAGACAGTGTTCATCATTACATAACATACAGCCTGTCAAAGACAGTGTTCATCATTACACAACATACAGCCTGCCAGAGACAGTGCTCATCAATGTAGCCTGCCAGAGAGTGTTCACTATTACACAACATATTAGATGTAAAATGAAAATGGCAAAGAAGTGCCAGTGACTGACATTGACGATCAGAGGGACATGGAAAGAGACAAAGAAAGAGATGATGACTCACACTGATGATCAAAAGGATGAGGACAAGGGAAGTCAAAACATGGGGAGATGACTCACGTTGACGAACAGAGGGACAAGGAAAGTGAGGGACAAGGAAAGAGATAGGACAAAGAAAGGGGAGATGGCTCATGCTGATGATCAGAGGGACAAGGAAAGAGGAAACAAGGGGGGGTGACTCATGCTGATGAACAGAGGGACAAGGAAAGAGGAAACAAGGGGAGATGACTCATGCTGACGAACAGAGGGACAAGGAAAGAGGAAACAAGGGGAGATGACTCATGCTGATGATCAGAGGGACAAGGAAAGAGGAAACAAGGGGGGGTGACTCATGCTGATGATCAGAGGGACAAGGAAAGAGGAAACAAGGGGAGATGACTCATGCTGACGAACAGAGGGACAAGGAAAGAGGAAACAAGGGGAGATGACTCATGCTGATGATCAGAGGGACAAGGAAAGTGAAAACAAGGGGAGATGACTCATGCTGATGATCAGAGGGACAAGGAAAGAGGAAACAAGGGGAGATAATAATAATAACACTAATTCATAACTTTTCGATGGCGTGATATCCAGTACTAATGCTGCTCAAAGCACCTTAAATCATCGAGCCAGATATAAACATAACATAAAACATTACAACAGCTGAATCCAATGTGTTCACAGAATGAATAAAAAAGCATGATCCACCAAACAATAAAAATATCAAGTAAATAATGCTTAGATTAAAAAGAAATACATTTCTTAAAAACACACATTTTTTAGACGCACACAAACATGCGCAAGCACACTCTCACTCGCACACACACACACGTGCACGCACGCGCCCAGACATTAAATATATCAACTACACTAAAACAGGATTATGTGAGTATAAATATCTCTCGCATAAAACTCCAAGTGGCGAACAGACTTTGGACTATACATCATGCTGAGTGCAGAAATGTTTGCGGAAAAGGTGCGTTTTCAGATCTGACTTGAAGGTCTGGAGATCAGAAGCATTTCTGAGGGATGATGGCAAAGAATTCCAAATTTGGGGTACTTGAGCCCTAAAAGATATTTTCCCTGCACATTTTAAATTAGTTCTTGGGATTTTAAGTAACAGTTCAGAACTGGATCTTAGCGTTCTACATGGTTTGTACATTTCCAGCACAGAGGAAAGATACGGGGGAAGAGATTCATCAAAATGTTGGAAGGCAAGTGTCACTAGTTACCAGCTGCTGTGGCAAAGTGGTTAGCGTCGCGGACTGACGGCTGGGAGGACGCGGGTTCGAATCCCAGCGGAGGTGGGTTTTTCGGCCCATGGCCGGCTCCTACCCAGAGTTAAGTGTGCTGTGGACTTAAATGGGGAGACTGGGACCACACAGTCGAGTGTCATCCACTTCAAGGATGCGTCTTTGGGTGTGTTGCTCTAATTACCTGACCAACACTGCAAATGTCTGTATCTCTCGGGCCTGGTTAACGACGGGATATCATTATGACAGGAAGCGTAGAGTACAGCCTTGTCACGCAGTCCCAAACCAAAATGGACCTCCATAGCAACATCGTCATCATCATCGTCATCCTCATCCTCCTTCATCGTCATCAATATAAACAAAATAGTCTCAAAGTCTGTGGCCTTTCATGCCCTGCTCTCATGGTGACCTCAGTTTCGATACCCCTCCACTTCCATGCTTGGGGTGAGTCCTGTCAATGTCGTCAGTCCTGTCAATGTCGTCTCTGGGAGGGACGCTCACTCAGTCTGGCTCCGCGACTAAGCCATTATTGTCATTAGTAGGGGGCTTAGTAGGTGGTGTCCGAAGTACGTTAAAACAGAACAGGTACCACTGAACACCACCGAAGTGACTCAGCAGCAGTGCAGAGTCTCCTCTGGTGTGTGGCCTCCTGGCGACCTAACATCGATGGTTCCCTGTGGACTGCCGACGCTGGAACTGCGACGGATGAACCCGGGTTTGGCTGTGTATGGGGGAATCTAAATGAGCGGCATGGGAGCAATGCCACTGAACTGGTGCAGATGATGAGGCAGCAAAAAAAAAAAAAAAAAAAAAAGTGTCACTAGTTTATAGTGAATGCAGGACTCTATAGGAAGCCAGTGTAACTGATGCAAAAGAGGTTTGACATGATCAGATTTCTTTTTTGCTAGAACAAGTCGTGCAGCGTTGTTCTGTACTTTCTGTCGTCTAATAAGAGAGGAAGATGGTAAACCTGCTAAGGTAGAATTGCAGTAATCTAGTCTGGACAGGACAAAAGATGAAACCAACTGAGCCATGTTTTTCTCCGTTAAGTATGGTCTGACTGAGTCTAGTCTGCGACGATGAAAATTGCATGACTGACACGGGGATGAAATGTGGTCAGCCATGGTCAAAGTCTGATCAATATGTGCACCTAGGTATTTTGCTGATGTTTGAAATGTAACTGTAGAAGTGCTGAGAGTGACTGGGCCCTTTTTGACTCATTGTGTAAACAAAGTGAGTCTATGTTTTAACCCACTGTTCGGTTGTCTCTGTGTGTGTGTGTGTGTGTGTGTCTGTGGTAAACTTTAACATTGCCATCTTCTCTGCAAATACTTTGTCAGTTGACACCAAATTTGGCATAAAAATAGGAAAAATTCAGTTTTTTCCAGTCATCTGGTTTAAAACAATACTGCACCTCTGGGATGGGCACAAAAAAATTATTTTAAAAAAAAGAAGCCAAATTATATGCAAACTGAATTATTTTACTGTTATATATATATTTTTTTATTCTCTAAACTTGGCACTTTGATCTGATATTCTGACACAACAACAAGAGCAGTCATCTTTATCATTTTTTGTTCAAACAGGAACTTCTTTTGCTAAGCATGGAAGTTATATTTATTTTACATGTCTTTGCTGCAGATAGTAAAAAAGGGAAATTAATCTGTAATTAATGCTAGGGGGCTTAATTTGCTTTAAACTGATCTTTCTCATCTTAAACCTTACATTTTGAAATTATACTCGATACATAAAACGCCTGTGTGTTTTACTCTCAGTATACAGGGCTTTCACTATGTTCATTCGCCCAAGTGGTCTTTTTTGGAAAATACTAAAATCAATACTACGAGTGGACTTTATTAATCTATTGGCTGACCCCTGAAGGTCATTGGCAAAAATCAATTGTGTACACATATTTATACATATTCAAAGTGCGTACTCATAGTCTTCGCGAACGAGAATGACGCCATTTTGTTTCAAGTTGTTGACCTACCTGTTCAATCCTATATCAAGTTCAATTGACAATACACGATAACATGTGATGACCTACCTGTTCAATCCTATATTCAATGGACAATACACGATAACATGTGATGACCTACCTGTTCAATCCTATATTCAATGGACAATACACGATAACATGTGTTGACCTGCCCATTCAATCCTATATCAAGTTCAATTGACAATACACGATAACATGTGGTGGAAAGTTGGAGAAGGGGATTGTTCAATATTTATTCAAAGAAAGATTTGTGAACACCTCATCACTTACTGGATTATGCCCCAAACTGCCGTAAAAATATCCACAGAATCAGTCGGAATTCACAGTGAAAAATAATGAACCATAAGAGAGTTAATACCCTTGAATTGATGAAATGTAAAAATTTCCAGTCTTGACTTTTCTCAAAATGAAGTCCTTTTCACTTCATACAACGTTTAGAAGTACTTGTACTTGACTCTACATGTTACTAGTTTAACAAAATACTCAATTTTCATATCAACTTTAAAACTATAAAACTAGAATGAACATAAAAGAGAAATTGAATCGACCGTGTCAATGGGATGTAACTAAACTTGTACATCTATCTAGATCCAGAGAAAACGGCTAAATGTTGCAGTGTGATTGCGGCGATAGCCACGTCTCCTTCACAGCGGACTTAAAAAGACTTTTTAATTGCCCTTAACGATTTTTTGAATGCCCAAGACCCACCAGAATAATATGATTTAAACAGCGTTCTCACTGCAAATACCGCAATCGATTTATCGCCCTTTAAAAAAGCATGTTTAAATGTTATATTTTTGAACTTCACTTAAAGAGCCACGATAGTGTAATGGGTGAGACAGTTTCTTCTCACCTGAACACGCAGGGTTCGAATCTGCCGTTAGAACTTTTTTTTTCTTTTTTCTTTTTCTTTTAACCCGAAGCTTTATAATAACAAATGCAGAACACATTTTAACGATTAGGTTTTTTGACTCACTTGTGTAAACAAAGTGAGTCTATGTTTAACCCAGTGTTCGGTTGTCTGTGTGTGTGTGTGTGTGTCCGTGGTAAACTTTAACATTGCCATTTTCTCTGCAAATACTTTGTCAGTTGACACCAAATTTGGCATAAAAATAGGAAAAATTCAGTTCTTTCCAGTCATCTGGTTTAAAACAATACTGCACCTCTGGGATGGGCACAAAAAATTAAAAAAAGAAGCCAAATTATATGCAAACTGAATTTACTGTTATATATATAAATATATATATATATATATTTTTTTTTATTCTCAAAACTTGGCACTTTGATCTGATATTCTGACACAATAACAAGAGCAGTAATTTTTATCATTTTTTGTTCAAACAGGAACTTCTTTTGCTAAGCATGAAGTTATATTTATTTTGCATGTCTTTGGTGCAGACAGTACAAAAGGGAAATTAATCTGTAATTAATTCTAGGGGGCTTAATTTGCTTTAAACTGATCTTTCTCATCTTAAACATTACATTTTGAAATTATACTCGATACATAAAACGCCTGTGTGTTTTACTCTCAGTGTACAGGGCTTTCACTATGTTCATTCGCCCAAGTGGTCTTTTTTGGAAAATACTAAAATCAATACTACGAGTGGACTTTATTAATCTATTGGCTGACCCATGAAGGTCATGGGCAAAAATCAATTGCGTACACATATTTATACACATTCAAAGCGCATGCTCATATTCTTCACGAACG
The DNA here is from genome assembly GCF_041734735.1 of Babylonia areolata. Lineage (NCBI taxonomy): Eukaryota > Metazoa > Mollusca > Gastropoda > Neogastropoda > Buccinidae > Babylonia > Babylonia areolata. The sequence continues at coordinate 73,355 of NC_134883.1, read as the reverse complement.
CGAATGACGCCATTTTGTTTCAAGTTGTTGACCTACCTGTTCAATCCTATATTCAATGGACAATACACGATAACATGTGTTGACCTGCCTGTTCAATCCTATATTCAATGGACAATACACGATAACATGTGTTGACCTGCCTGTTCAATCCTATATTCAATGGACAATACACGATAACATGTGTTGACCTGCCTGTTCAATCCTATATTCAATGGACAATACACGATAACATGTGTTGACCTGCCCATTCAATCCTATATCAAGTTCAATTGACAATACACGATAACATGTGGTGGAAAGTTGGAGAAGGGGATCGTTAAATATTTATTCAAAGAAAGATTTGTGAACGCCTCATCACTTACTGGATTATGCCCCAAACTGCCATAAAAATATCCACAGAGTCAGTCGGAATTCACAGTGAAAAATAATAAACCATGAGAGTTAATACCCTTGAACTGATGAAATGTAAAAATTTCCAGTCTTGACTTTTCTCAAAATGAAGTCCTTTTCACTTCATACAACGTTTAGAAGTACTTGTACTTGACTCTACATGTTACTAGTTTAACAAAATACTCAATTTTCATATCAACTTTAAAACTATAAAACTAGAATGAACATAAAAGAGAAATTGAATCGACCGTGTCAATGGGATGTAACTAAACTTGTACATCTATCTAGATCCAGAGAAAACGGCTAAATGTTGCAGTGTGATTGCAGCGATAACCACGTCTCCTTCACAGCGGACTTAAAAAGACTTTTTAATTGCCCTTAAAGATTTTTTGAATGCCCAAGACCCACCAGAATAATATGATTTAAACAGCGTTCTCACTGCAAATACCGCAATCGATTTATCACCCTTTAAAAAAGCATGTTTAAATGTTATATTTTTGAACTTCACTTAAAGAGCCACGATAGTGTAATGGGTAAGACAGTTTCTTCTCACCTGAACACGCAGGGTTCGAATCTGCCGTTAGAACTTTTTTTTTCTTTTTTCTTTTTCTTTTAACCCGAAGCTTTATAATAACAAATGCAGAACACATTTTAACAATTAGGTTTTTTGACTCACTTGTGTAAACAAAGTGAGTCTATGTTTAACCCAGTGTTCGGTTGTCTGTGTGTGTGTGTGTGTGTATGTCCGTGGTAAACTTTAACATTGCCATTTTCTCTGCAAATACTTTGTCAGTTGACACCAAATTTGGCATAAAAATAGGAAAAATTCAGTTCTTTCCAGTCATCTGGTTTAAAACAATACTGCACCTCTGGGATGGGCACAAAAAATTAAAAAAAGCCAAATTATATGCAAACTGAATTTACTGTTATATATATAAATATATATATATATATATATTTTTTTTTTTTTTATTCTCAAAACTTGGCACTTTGATCTGATATTCTGACACAACAAGAGCAGTAATTTTTATCATTTTTTGTTCAAACAGGAACTTCTTTTGCTAAGCATGAAGTTATATTTATTTTGCATGTCTTTGGTGCAGACAGTACAAAAGGGAAATTAATCTGTAATTAATTCTAGGGGGCTTAATTTGCTTTAAACTGATCTTTCTCATCTTAAACATTACATTTTGAAATTATACTCGATACATAAAACGCCTGTGTGTTTTACTCTCAGTATACAGGGCTTTCACTATGTTCATTCGCCCAAGTGGTCTTTTTTGGAAAATACTAAAATCAATACTACGAGTGGACTTTATTAATCTATTGGCTGACCCCTGAAGGTCATGGGCAAAAATCAATTGCGTACACATATTTATACACATTCAAAGCGCATGCTCATATTCTTCGCGAACGCGAATGACGCCATTTTGTTTCAAGTTGTTGACCTGCCCATTCAATCCTGTATCAAGTTCAATTGACAATACACGATAACATGTGATGACCTACCTGTTCAATCCTATATTCAATGGACAATACACGATAACATGTGGTGGAAAGTTGGAGAAGGGGATCGTTAAATATTTATTCAAAGAAAGATTTGTGAACGCCTCATCACTTACTGGATTATGCCCCAAACTGCCATAAAAATATCCACAGAGTCAGTCGGAATTCACAGTTAAAAATAATAAACCATGAGAGTTAATACCCTTGAACTGATGAAATGCAAAAATTTCCAGTCTTGACTTTTCTCAAAATGAAGTCCTTTTCACTTCATACGACGTTTACAAGTACTTGTACTTGGCTCTACATTTTAGTAGTTTAACAAAATACTCAATTTTCATATCAACTTTAAAACTATAAAACTAGAATGAACATAAAAGAGAAATTGAATCGACCATGTCAATGGGATGTAACTAAACTTGTACATCTATCTAGATCCAGAGAAAACGGCTAAATGTTGCAGTGCCGGTGATTGCGGCAACAGCCACATCTCCTTTACCGTGGACTTAAAAAGACTTTTTAATTGCCCTTAAAGATTTTTTGAATGCCCAAGATACACCAGAATAATATGATTTAAACAGTGTTCTCACTGCCAATACCGCAATCAATTTATCGCCCTTTAAAAAAGCATGTTCAAATATTATATTTTTGAATGTCAGGTAAGGAGCCATGATAGTGTAATGGGTAAGACAGTTTCTTCTCACCCGAACACGCGGGGTTCAAATCTGCCATTAGGACTTTTTTTTTCTTTTTTCTTTTTCTTTTAACCCGAAGCTTTATAATAACAAATACAGAACGCATTTTAATGATTAGATTTTTTTTAAAGTGTATCACAAGTGAGTCTTGAAGGCCTTGCCTCTCTTGTTTTTTTTTTTTTTTTAAAGTGTATCACAAGTGAGTCTTGAAGGCCTTGCCTCTCTTGTTTTTATTTCATTGAGATGAGCTCGGTCTCCTAGTCCTACAGCTAAGAGCTCGGTTTTCTCTTCATTAAGTTTTAGCTTGTTTCTGTCCATCCACACCTTTACATCAGCCACACAGGCTTCTGTCTCATTAATGACTGTTTTGAAGTCAGATGGTGCAGCGGCTTTTTGTAACTCAGTGTCATCAGTATACTTATGGTAATCAAATGAATTCCTTTTGATGATGTCAGACAAAAGCGGAGGATATAAAGTGAATAAAATAGGTCTCAGACCCGATCCCTGAGGGACAAGAAATACAAGAGGGATAACCTTAGAAGTGGTATAATTTACTTTAACGCAGAGCTGACGGTTTGAAAGGTAGAATGAAAACCATTTTAAAGCAGTAGATCAAATGCCAAAGGTAGAGCTTTGACGGTTGATGAGAATTTGGTGGTTGATTGTATCAAATGCTGCTGACAGATCTAGGAATGCCATTAAGGATGAAAGTTTTTTGTCTGTATTTAAGAGAAGACTGTAACAGAGAGAAGAGCTGTTTCTGTGCTGTGGTTTTTTCGATAGGCTGACTGATAAATTTTGAGCAGACCGTTTTTCTCTAGATGATCCCGTAACTGCTGTAACACAACTTTCTCAATAATTTTAGAAATGAATGACAGATTAGACATGGGTCGATAGTTCTTCAGTTGATTTGAGTCCATATAGTGCTTTTTCAAAAGTGGGGTGACAATAGCCAATTTGAGAGATTTAATCAACAGTTCCTGACTCTAGAGAGTGGTTTACAGTACTGGTGATTAAGGGGAGAAGATCATCTAGACAGATCTTTAAAAGGTTAGATGGTAATGGATCCAAATCACATGTCTTATTTGGAGAATAAAGAATAAAATCTCTCAGTCTTTTCTGAAACTGTTCTAAAACATGTCATTAAAACCCCTTTAAATTCATCAAACTTATTCTCTGGTGGACAAGCATCCAGTTCATGTCGGATGTTAGCGATTTTATCAGTAAAATATGTACAAAAAGTATCAGGAAGATCCTGAGGAGGGTCTTTTGGCAGTAACAGTTCTTTGCTTTAGCCAGTCAGTTGGTTTGAAACAGCATATAGCTGTTTGGACATGGAGCACTGGCTGATTGATGGAAACACTAAAGTGTTGACGTTTTGAGGTGGTCTGCATAGCGTTCAGTGTGTTGCGCTCTTTGATACAAATCTCATGGAAGACTGTTAGCTTGTTGGAGCGCCAGACATGCTCAGCCTGTTGTTCCTGACGCTTGGCGGCCTCACTTCATCTGTCATCAAGGGAGCAGAGGGACGGTCAGTAACAAGGCGACATGCTTGTCCAGTATCTGAAGGAGGCCGGTGTTGTATATTCTGAGGGGAGATGAGTTTGAATGATTTTCCTGCACAAGGGATTTGATGTCAGCATTGAAAAGATCAACACTAATCATTTTGGTGTTTCGCGATGTTACAAGGCGTTTTTCTCGTTTGAGTCTCTCAAAAGGGATGTTGTAAATGACTGCCATGTGGTCAGCAAGGGCAAAGTCCATAACCTGAAGCTGGGGGGCGAGTATATTCTCCCGAACCACAAGCCAATTAAGTGTGTGACCATGTTTGTAGGTGGTTTCACTTATCAGTTGTTTTAATCAGTGGTTGTGGAGCAGAGTACGCAAATGTAAGATATCAGAATTGTTGGTCTGTTCATAATGAAAGTTAAAATCACCTATTAAAACTAAGTCCCCTGCATCTATGGTGTACTTATCTAAGAGACTGGAAAATTTGGTGATAAAATCCTGGATACTACATTTATCATGACCACTTGGTGGAGGTCTATATCCACATATAACATGGCACACATAGTTATTGCTCTCAGACTTCATTGCTATGACCTCAAATGATGTGTTGTCAAGGGTTTTGAATGTACATTTTGTATATGGCTCCTCATTATAGCTGCTATACCACCCCCTTTTCTAACTTGTCTGGTGAACAGTTTTGATTTGCATCCCTGCTGTTAGCTGTGCCATGAATGATATGTGCCCCCTCTTTACACAGCCATGTTTCAGTTAACATGACAACATCAAAAGCATTGGCAACAATTATGTTGTGGATAGAAGATGCCTTCTGTCGACATGACTGAACACTGACACACGTAAGTTTCAAATGTGATGGGTGGAAAGTTGTCTCAATCGCTTGTACATTCCTCTAGGGGTGGATATAAATCAGGTTAGAAAAGTTTACTCTCACCTTTTGCCTCTTGTGTGATTTGGGTTCAGAACTGTTTGCACTGCTTTGAATGACATGTATCACTTTCCTTTTCTGTGTCCCTCCCTGATGAGATCGTTTTTTGCGGGGGAGGTTGTAATCAATGTTTAAGTCCTTAAGACGTTGTATCACATCTTGACATAACACAGTGTGTGTGTACTGATCCAACGCAAGCAGCTGATGTCGAGAATACTTGCATGGCGAGACGCATGCAGTGTTGATGTTTACCACTGAACACTGCTTGTTGGCCATACTCCAGCAATGGCGGACGGTGATTAATATTCGACGCCCACAGGAAAAATGTCCAAACAAAGTTTGAAGGCACATGGAGCGGTATAAAACAAACACGTAACAGATGAGTCCGTCATGAATCAGTCTGTAAAAAACTGACTTCATTAAAAAGACCGGGATAAAACAATCGACTAAAAATTGAGAGAGCTGAAGAGCCTGCCTGTCAGGCGACTAGTCCGCACTCAACAACCAAAACCAGATGCAGCACACAAACCACATACACAACACACACACCACATACATGACTCATGTTGACGATCAGAGGGACAAGGAAAGTGAAAACAAGGGGAGGTGACTCACGCTGACGATCAGAGGGACAAGGAAAGTGAAAACAAGGGGAGGTGACTCATGCTGACGATCAGAGGGACAAGGAAAGTGAAAACAAGGGGAGGTGACTCACGCTGACGATCAGAGGGACAAGGAAAGTGCAAAAACAAGGGGGGGTGACTCATGCTGACGATCAGAGGAACAAGGAAAGAGGAAACAAGATAAGAGGAAACAAGGGGAGGTGACTCACGTTGACGATCAGAGGGACAATAAACATGACCAGAGCCAGCTCCAGCATGGGGTCCTTGATGGGAGACATGATGAACTTCCGCACCTGGTGCACACACACACACACACACACACACACACCCGCCACAAACACACACATCACACACACACCCACACACACACACCACACACACACACAACACACACACACACGACACTCACACACACCACATACACACAGAGGATACATACCTTTATCATTCCTTGCACACATTATACATTTTGTACTCACCTATATTTGAGAAACAATGCATGAGCATAGTACACGATTAATCACATATAAACACACACCCACACACACTCATAAATAATCACAACCACACAGACAGAAGTACACAAAAACATTATCTGTCAATTCTCTCTCATCAACATGTATACTCTCTCTCACAAACACTGTGATACAGTGACATATAGCAAGCACACACACACAAACACACACACACAAATATATAAATATATATATATATATATATATATATATATATATATATAGAGAGAGAGAGAGAGAGAGAGAGAGAGAGAGATATGTGTGTGTGTGATTCTTCTGTTGTGTCTGACAGATGAGTGAGCAGGCAGGTCATCTGCTGATATGGGTCCTCATGTGGGAATGAAGACCAATTCCTGAGGCACAAGGTCATCCACAGACACTGCATGGAATGGAGTCCTACACTGATGGGCCCTGTTTTCTCTGATTCTTTTTCTCCTACATGGAGACTGCTCTGTTGCACTCAAATGTCTTTGTGCCCTGGGTACATCGTTGCTTCCACTGTGTTCTTACAAAGGCAACATCTTCCCAGGAAGCAGTGTTGATGTTGCAGCTTCTGAGGTTGGCCTTCAAGGTGTCTTTGTACCTCTTGAAAGGTCTTTGTACCTCTTGAAAGTCCTTCCTTGGTCACATTGTACTTCCTTCAGTTGCCCATAGAACAGCATCTTTGGAATTCTGCTTTCCTCTATATGGACATGTTCTGTCCATCACAGCTGGCTTTTGATGAGCATGCACTCAATGCTGGGTAGGCTGCTCTTCTTCAGGACTGTAGGGTGGAACATTGGATGCTGAAGATCTTCAGGACTATAGGGTGGAACATTGGATGCTGAAGATCTTCAGGACTGTAGGGTGGAACATTGGATGCTGAAGATCTTCAGGACTGTAGGGTGGACACTCTCTGTCTTGCCATTGGATGTTGAAGATCTTCAGTACTGTAGGGTGGACACTCTGTCTTGCCATTGGATGTTGAAGATCTTCAGGACTGTAGGGTGGAACACTGGATGCTGAAGATCTTCAGGACTCTTGGGTGGACACTCTGTCTTGCCATTGGATGCTGAAGATCTTCAGGACTGTAGGGTGGAACACTGGATGCTGAAGATCTTCAGGACTGTAGGGTGGACACTCTGTCTTGCCATTGGATGCTGAAGATCTTCAGTACTGTAGGGTGGACACTCTGTCTTGCCATTGGATGCTGAAGATCTTCAGGACTGTAGGTTGAACACTTTGTCTTGCCATTGGATGCTGCAGATCTTGTGCAAGCATCGTTGATGGACCTGTTCGGGTTGTTGGATGTGTTGATAGTACGTGGTCCAAGTCTGACAACAGTAGAGGAAAGCACTCAGAACCGCAGCTCTGTACACGGCGACCTTTGTGCGTAATTTGATGCCATGGTCTTGCCACAGATCCTTGGAGGGTCTGCCAAAGGCAGAGCTCGCTTTTAAGATGCACAACATCACTTCTGCATCCAGAACTCTATTGCTGCTTTCAGTGCTGCCCAAGCAGCAGAACTTGTCCACAGTTTTGATTTCTGTGTTGCTGACGACAACAGGTGGTGGTGGAGCACAGGTAGCTCCAGACAGTGAAGGCTGGAACATGGCCTTGGTCTTACCAAGACTGATAATAAGTCCAAAGCATCGACAGGCCCTTGCAAAGCAATCTGTGATGCACTGGATGTCTTAATTTGTATCTGTATTTCTTTTTATCACAACAGATTTCTCTGTGTAAAATTCGGGCTACTCTCCCCAGGGAGAACGCGTCGCTATACTACAGCACCACCCATTATTTTGTATTTTTTCCTGCGTGCAGTTTTATTGGGGTTTTTTTGTAGAGTTTTCTACAGAATTCTGCCAGGAACAACCATTCTGTTGCTGTGGGTTCTTTTATGTGCGCTAAGTGCATGCTGCACACAGGACCTTGGTTTATCATCTCATCCGAATGACTAGCGTCCAGACCACCATTTACGGTCCAGTGGAGGGGGAGAAAATATCGGCGGCTGAGCTGTGATTCGAACCAGTGCGTTCAGATTCTCTCGCTTCCTAGGCAGACGCATTACCTCAAGGCCATCACTCCACTCCGGCCATCACTCTGCTTCACTTCATGGGAGTGCATGGCCAGCGCACAGTCATCACCAAAGAGTAACTCTCTCAGAAGGGCCTTAAATACTTTAGTCTTGGACTGAAGTCATCGAAGGTTAGAGAGCTTGCCATCTGAACGAAACTGGATGTATACCCTCTTGTCCCAGTTCCAGAATGCATCAATCAGCAGTGCAGCAAAACGAATGGAAAAGAGGGTGGGGGATAAAACACATCCCTGCTTCACTCCATTTTTCACTGGGAATGGGTTAGACATATGTCCGTTTTCTGCACCCTTGCCTGTATGCCATCATGGAATGAAACAATCAGTGAGATGAGCTTTTCCAGGAAACCAAACTTGTGAAGGATCTTCAACAAGCCAGTCCGATTAACGGTCTGCATACACACACACCCACAAACAATCACATCAACACACACAAACACCAACACACACACACAAACACACTAATACAGACACACACACAGACATAGACGCACACCAACACACTCACACACACACACACACACACACGCACACACACTAACACACACACACACACATTAACACAAACACATATACACTAACATATACACACATTCACACACACATGTACCAACCTTGACCCAGAAAGATGGCAAGACAAGGAATGTCATGAGCAGTTTCTCAACAATCATGACAATGATGTAGAGAGCTGTCTGCCCCACCCAGGCATTGCACTGAGGAGGTTCTCCTGCCACCACAACCACACTTCTCTTTTGCACCACAACCAAACTTCTCTTTTTTGTGCATTGAGGGGGTTCTCCTACCATCACCACAACCACACTTCTCTTTTGCACCACAACCACACTTCTCTTTTGCACCACAAACACAATTCTCTTTTTTGTGCATTGAGGAGGTTCTCCTGCCACCACCACAACCACACTTCTCTTTTGCACCACAATCACAATTCTGTTTTTTGTTTTTCACCACAACCACACTTGTGTTTTTCACCACAACCACACTTCTCTTTTTCACCACAACAGCAATTCTGTTTTTCACCACAACACTTATGTTTTTCACCACAACCACACTTATGTTTTTCACCACAACCACACTTCTCTTTTTCACCACAACAGCAATTCTGTTTTTCACGACAACACTTATGTTTTTCACCACAACCACACTTATGTTTTTCACCACAACCACAATTCTCTTTTTCACCACTGCAATTCTGTTTTTCACCACAACCACACTTCTCTTTTTCACCACAACCACAATTCTCTTTTTCACCACTGCAATTCTGTTTTTCACCACAACCACACTTACGTTTTTCACTAAAACCACACTTATGTTTTTCACTACAACCACACTTATGTTTTTCACAACCACACTTATGTTTTTCACCACAACCACACTTCTCTTTTTCACCACAACCACAATTCTGTTTTCACCACAACCACACTTATGTTTTTCACCACAACCACAATTCTGTTTTCACCACAACCACACTTCTGTTTTTTCACCACAACCACAATTCTGTTTTCACCACAACCACAATTCTGTTTTTCACCACAACCACCACACTTATATTTTTCACCACAATCGCACTTCATTTTTTTTCTTGACATTCACAATATGACAATTATGTATTCTTGACATTCATAATACAACAATGTTTTCTTGACATTCACTGGTCAATATCCGAACAATATATGGCTGACCAACTGACCGGTCAATCTCCAAACAATATATGGCTGACCAATTGACTAGTCAATATCCAAACAATATATGGCTGACCAATTGACTAGTCAATGTTCAAACAATATGTGGCTGACCAACTGACTTGTCAATGTTCAAACAATATGTGGCTGACCAACTGACTTGTCAATGTCGAAACAAAATTTGGCTGACCAGTTGACTGGTCAATGTCCAAAGAATATATACCTGACCAATTGACTGGTCAATGTCCAAACTATATATAGCTGACCAATTGACTGGTCAATGTCCAAACAATATATGGCTGACCAATTGACTAGTCAATGTTCAAACAATATGTGGCTGACCAACTGACTTGTCAATGTCGAAACAAAATTTGGCTGACCAGTTGACTGGTCAATGTCCAAAGAATATATACCTGACCAATTGACTGGTCAATGTCCAAACTATATATAGCTGACCAACTGACTGGTCAATGTCCAAACAATATATGGCTGACTTGTTGACTGGTCACTGTCCAAACAATATATGGCTGACCAACTCACTGGTCAACGTCCAAACTATATATGTGTCACAACTTGTGACGACAGTTAGGGCGTGTGGCCCATCTTCGTTTTTCTCCACCCTCTCCTTTCACTTTTCCTCCTCCTCCCATCCTTCAGTTCAGGTAAAAGTCTCGATTTGCGCATGAACCACGTGCATGTTACTCAGTTCAACTGAGCGAGTATAAAATATTGTTGGCCAGCAACAATATTCGAGGCTTTTGCAGCCCGACTGTTGTAGTATACGGGTTGTCTCCATTGTCGGTAGGGTTGCTACCCCGACATCTTGGCACCAGTTGAAGTGAGGTCCGCCTGTCCTCCATTGAAGCCACTTCTGTGTTTCTTCGTCTGTCTTCGTCGTCATGTCTTTGTGGTGGTCGTTGGTGTATGCTACCTGTGGCAGCTCTCGCTGTGTCCTGGGTCCCGGGCCTTTCGTCTGGTGACCCGGGACCAGGCTGCTTCCAATTCAGTAGTGGGGCAACCATATCCAACCTGGCGCTTCCCCGGGTGGGGGATAGGGGAACGGCCCTCAGATATGGGGGTTAGCTGTGATATAAGTCAGGCTTGCCTGGCTGAATAAGCAGTCCTCGACCAACTGGCAATGTTCCTACCAGGACGGGGTGGGTCAACAGGTGGCACTGGAAATACCCCATGTGTCCTATGACAGGTTCATCATGCGGTCAAGAGGTGCATTATAACCTCAAGCCCAGGGGTGGGACCCTCAGAGAAACAATCCCCCCTGTGCTCAAAGGGCAGGACGTACGGGCCATGAGCTAAGGGTGAGGCACCCCAAAAGAAAACTCCAGCTGAAGACGGTGGTATCAGGCCACTGGCGCAATTAAAACCACGATACCATGCATCCACGCTTCCATAATGATGCAGTCCACAGAATCTCGATGTGGTGCTCGACCTTCGGAGACCCGCTGGGAAGGCCGGGAGCCGGGCCCTATATCTCAAAGGGGCCCACCCCAAGCAACTGGTGGTTGGACAAGGAAATTCCACATGCCCATGCGATGAAGAAGGAGACCTCATCCTCCTGCTGGGGCCAAGCAAACAGTACCAGCCAAGATGCTCAACATTCTCCAGTGGAATGCAGAAGGGGTGCATAAGAAGAAACTTGGCCTGGCAGAAAGGATGCACCAAGAAAATATTGACACTGCATGTGTCCAAAAGACACATTTGACAGTAAACCACCGCTTTCAAGTGAGGGGTTACGAGACCATCAGGTTGGACTGTGAGGAAATAAAGGAGGGGTGCTTGTCTTGGTGCCGAATTCCATCGCCGCACAAGAACTCAAAATCAACACCAATCAACAGGCAGAGATCCAAAAGGTTGATATAATCTTTAAAGAACACAACATCAGGATCTACAATGTCTATTGCCCTCAAGATCGTGATCGTTCCCTCACATACATGAACATCCCAGACAACAACTGCGTGGTGGTGGGAGATTTCAACAGTCACTCAGAGAGATGGGGCTATGAGGAGACGGACAGGACAGGCGAAGAAGTTGAGGATTGGGAGATAGACACACATCTTCATCTCATCAACCAAGAAGATGATGAACCCACCTTCTACTCTAGATGCTGGATGACCACATCAACACCAGATCCAGCGTTCGTCACGAACAACCTGTTCATCAGGACCACAAGAACAGTCCTCAACCAGCTTGGAGGAAGTGACCACAAGCCCGTAAAACTCTCTATCAACCTCAACTTGCAGGATCCTCAAGCAAAGTGTTTTCCCTGCTGGAATTACAGAAAGGCGGACTGGACTCTCTTTGAGACCCTCACAGATACATACACAAAGCCAATCAACATCAGGCAGAAGGAATCAAACAAGATGGTTCAAGACTTCACAAAGGCCGTCTTGAAAGCTGCTGTAGAATCCATCCCAATAGGAGCATGCAAAGACTACAAGCCCTACTGGACGAAGGAACTCTAGAATCTGGAAGATGCTGTTATGGAAGCCACGGACCGAGCAGAAAAGCAGCCATCACTGGAGAACAACATAGCGCTGAAGGAAGTAACTGCCAGATACAAGCTGTCCTGTGCACAAGCTGCAAGAAAAAGCTGGCAAAAGGAAACTGAAAGCCTAAATCTCGACAAGGATGGCATCAAGCTGTGGAAACTGGCTAGAACCCTCAGCAACGAAACAACAAGTCATACCACAATAACAATACAAGAGAATGGAAATTACCTCTCTGGAAAGAAAACAGCAAGGAATAAAGTGGTGCCTCCAGCACCCCAAATATAACCCAGAAGACAGATACCATTTGCTGGAATGACGGGAACAGGTCAAGATCTTCCGCCTGAGGACTGGACACAACTGCCTGCTCAACCACATGCACACAAAATTTGGCATTGGACAGAGTGGAGAGTGCCCTTGAGGTGAGGGACCAATGACAACCGACCACATCCTTCAAGACTGTAGGATGCATGCAGCATCCAGGAGGAAGTACTGGCCAACTCCGACAGCAGTGGAAGCCAAACTGTACGGCAACCTGGAGGAGCTGTGATGGACGGCAGCCTTCATCGAGGACACCGGGCTGCTCATCTAATGGGAGGCGAACGAGGAAGAAGAAGAAGAAGTAGTCTGGTGACCCAGATCTTCGTCCCCTCCTGTCCCATGACTGGTGTCCTGGGTCTTTGCCTCCTCCTGTCCCATGACTGGTGTCCTGGGTCTTTGCCTCCTCCTGCCTCATGACTGGTGTCCTGGGTCTTTGCCTCCTCCTGTCCCATGACTGGTGTCCTGGGTCTTTGCCTCCTCCTGCCTCATGACTGGTGTCCTGGGTCTTTGCCTCCTCCTGTCCCATGACTGGTGTCCTGGGTCTTTGCCTCCTCCTGCCTCATGACTGGTGTCCTGGGTCTTTGCCTCCTCCTGTCCCATGACTGGTGTCCTGGGTCTTTGCCTCCTCCTGTCCCATGACTGGTGTCCTGGGTCTTTGCCTCCTCCTGCCTCATGACCGGTGTCCTGGGTCTTTGCCTCCTCCTGCCTCATGACTGGTGTCCTGGGTCTTTGCCTCCTCCTGCCTCATGACTGGTGTCCTGGGTTCCGGGCCTTTGCCTGGCGATGTATGCTGAGTTCTGGCACCTGTGCCTTTCGTGCCTTTGGTCGGACTTCTGCTCCATGTGTCCGCTGACGTTCGTCTGCAGCCATGTGTTAATGTTTGTTTTTTCTTTTTTCTTTTAAGAAGAAAACTTCCTGAAGCCGCCAAAGACACGAACATCTGTGTGCCAGTCCTGGTTTGGGGTGTTTTTGTTTTTTTTCTTGAGTGTGTGTGTGTGTGGAAAATCGCTTTTGAGAACATTTGGGAGAATCGGTAGATTTATATGCGACTTCTGTTCGTTTTTTTGTTGTTGTTTTTTGTAGTTACGGTATACGTTTGTTTTTGTTGTTGTTGTTGTTGTTGTTTGCAAGTATAGGCTGTGTGTGTAAGGCTGCATGAATGGGATAGACAGAGCGGAAGAGAATAAATTTTGTGTGGAAGAGAAATACCTGTATTCTGTGTTTGTGTTGTTGGTTGAACTGGGGTGGGTGTTAGGTTTAAAACAGCTCTTGACCTCTTCCCTAGGGGGGTCGTAACAATATGGCTGACCAGTTGACTGGTCAATGTCCAAACGATATATGGCTGACCAGTTGACTGGTCAATGTCCAAAAAATATATGGCTGACCAACTGACCGGTCAATGTCCAAACAATATATGGCTGACCAGTTGACTGGTCAATGTCCAAACAATATATGGCTGATCAAAAGACTGGTCAATGTCCAAACAATATATGGCTGACCAGTTGACTGGTCAATATCCAAACAATATATGGCTGACCAGTTGACTGGTCAATGTCCAAAAAATATATGGCTGACCAACTGACCGGTCAATGTCCAAACAATATATAGCTGATCAAAAGACTGGTCAACGTCCAAACTATATGGCTGATCAACTGACTGGTCAACGTCCAAACAATATATGGCTGACCAGTTGACTGGTCAATATCCAAACAATATATGGCTGACCAACTGACTGGTCAATGTCCAAACAATACATAGCTGATCAAAAGACTGGTCAATGTCCAGACAATATATGGCTGACCTGTTGACTGGTCAATGTCCAAACAATATATGGCTGACCAATTCACTGGTCAACGTCCAAACTATATGGCTGACCAGTTGACTGGTCAATGTCCAAACAATATATGGCTGACCAGTTGACTGGTCAATATCCAAACAATATATGGCTGACCAACTGACTGGTCAATGTCCAAACAATACATAGCTGATCAAAAGACTGGTCAATGTCCAGACAATATATGGCTGACCAGTTGACTGGTCAATGTCCAAACAATATATGGCTGATCAACTGACTGGTCAACATCCAAACAATATATGGCTGACCAGTTGACTGGTCAATATCCAAACAATATATGGCTGACCAACTGACTGGTCAATGTCCAAACAATATATGGCTGATCAACTGACTGGTCAACATCCAAACAATATATGGCTGACCAGTTGACTGGTCAATATCCAAACAATATATGGCTGACCAACTGACTGGTCAATGTCCAAACATATTCCCCAAAGAATGGTGACTTGCAGACTTACCATATTCCCCAAAGAACAGTGACTTGCAAGCATAGCGGTGTGCTAGCACCTGTGTCAGCTTCAAGCCCAGGTAGATGATGAGAAGACCAACAGTGGAATCCAGCAGAAAGCTTATGAAATACCTGCATTACAAAAACCAATAAATTGTTGATAAAAATGCATAAAATACAGAACTAACCAAAATGATGATGAAATGGCAGCAACAGAGTCAGGAAAATAGCAATATAGTCAATAAAACAACAGCAACTGAGTCACTGTACAAAATGTTAACGCAATAAATGCAATGTTAATGAAACAGCTGCAACAGAATCAATAAATCACGAACATAATCTATAAAAACAATGTTGATGAAACAGCTACAATAGAGTCAATAAAACGATCGGGGACAATAAGGCTGTACAGAGTAATAAAAAATGTAATAAAATACAACAACAACAACAACAAAACATCAAAAAAGAAAAAAAACCACAATGCATTCCTGCAATACACTCAAGAATATACTAATGCCACACCTGTATTAAACACTTAACAAAACACTCAAACCATGACTGCCATTCTGTCAGCTAAATGCTGATGAGATGCTTGCTATTTTTTTGTTAATAACAACAAAAGCTTTATCACAGCAGCAACAGAACTCCACCTATGAACCATACTGTCTAACACAGCACAACTTCATTGCTATCAACTACATGTCTAGCTGACTGGAAAATCAATATAGCCATCACTGACTTGTGAGAAAAACACATCACAGCACTTCATTGCTATCAACTATGTGTCAAGCTGACTGGACAAGACATACATCCATCACTGACTTGTGAGAAAAACACATCACAGCACTTCATTGCTATCAACTATGTGTCAAGCTGACTGGACAAGACATACATCCATCACTGAGTTGTGAGAAAAACACATCACAGCACTTCATTGCTATCAACTATGTGTCTAGCTGACTGGACAAGACATACATCCATCACTGAGTTGTGAGAAAAACACATCACAGCACTTCATTGCTATCAACTATGTGTCAAGCTGACTGGACAAGACATACATCCATCACTGAGTTGTGAGAAAAACACATCACAGCACTTCATTGCTATCAACTATGTGTCTAGCTGACTGGACAAGACATACATCCATCACTGAGTTGTGAGAAAAACACATCACAGCACTTCATTGCTATCAACTATGTGTCAAGCTGACTGGACAAGACATACATCCATCACTGAGTTGTGAGAAAAACACATCACAGCACTTCATTGCTATCAACTATGTGTCAAGCTGACTGGACAAGACATACATCCATCACTGAGTTGAGAGAAAAACACATCACAGCACTTCATTGCTATCAACTTTGTGTCTAGCTGACTGGACAAGACATACATCCATCACTGAGTTGTGAGAAAAACACATCACAGCACTTCATTGCTATCAACTATGTGTCTAGCTGACTGGACAAGACATACATCCATCACTGAGTTGAGAGAAAAACACATCACAGCACTTCATTGCTATCAACTATGTGTCAAGCGACATACATCCATCACTGAGTTGAGAGAAAAACACATCACAGCACTTCATTGCTATCAACTTTGTGTCAAGCTGACTGGACAAGAGGAGATACAGCCATCACTGACTTGTGAGAAAAACATGTCACAGCACTTCACTGCTCTCAACAATGTGTGAAGCTGACTGGACAAGACATACATCCATCACTGAGTTGTGAGAAGAAAGAAGTTAACATAACAGATAACTTGTGTCATGATATGTCGCATGCATCTGCATAATGTGTACATCAATATGTAACACACAAACACACACACACTCCACACCCACACTCACACACATAGAAATTTGTGGATATAACAGTTCATATGCATGAACAAAAAGAATTAAGCCTACAAAACAATCAGAATGAATCACACAAACTGATCACATGCATGTGCATGCATCTGTTTACACACTCTCACACTGAATACTATTGTAGAAACACAGACATTCACAAATCTGCACATAGTACACTCCCCTTCTCTCTTGATATTTCAGAATAGATTATATGTCTACTCTCTCTCATCAACACCCCTCTTACAAACACACATACACTATGATACAGTCACACGAACACACACACACACACACACACACACACACATGCGCGCACGCACGCACACACACAAACTCAAGCACGCTTACATACAAACACATACACACTTATGTACACATCAGCAGAAAACTCTTATAAGACTAAAATTCATTATCATCATCAGAACAAACCACCATAATTCATTGTGGCCAACATAGAACTTTTCTATTGGAACTTTTTATTAAAGCAGGACTCATCCTTATTTTTATCATTGTTCTTCTTCTTCTGCGTTTGTGGGCTGCAACTCCCACATTCACTCGTATGTACACGAGTGGGCTTTTATGTGTATGACTGTTTTTACCCCGCCATGTAGGCAGCGATACACCGCTTTAGGGGGTGTGCATGCTGGTTATGTTCTTGTTTCCATAACCCACCAAATGTTGACATGGATTACAGGATCTTTTACATGCATATTTGATCTTCTGCTTGCTATACATACATTGGGGGTTCAGGCACTAGCAGGTCTGCACAGATGTTGACCTGGGAGATTGGAAAAATCTCCACCCTTTATCCACCAGGAGCCGTTACCGAGATTCAAACCTGGGACCCTCAGATTGAAAGTCCAACACTTTAACCACTCTGGTATTGTACCCGTCATCATCATTGTTCAATGTTGTCCAGTATCGTCGTCATGATCAATGTTTCATGTTGCCCAGTGTCATCAATTCCATCAATGTTCAATGTTGTCCAGTGTTATTGTCTATTTCTTAAATCAAAGTTGTGATTGTCACTATCAATGTTCAGTGTAACCCAGTGTCATTTTCACTATCAGTGTTCAATGTAACCCAGAGTTATTGTCACTATCAATGTTTAATGTTGCCCAGTGTTATTGTCACTATCAGTGTTCAATGTAACCCAGAGTTATTGTCACTATCAATGTTCAATGTTGCCCAATATTTTTGTCACTATAAATGTTGCCCAGTGTTATTGTCACTATCAATGTTCAATGTTGCCCAATGTTAATGTCACTATCAATGTTTAATGTTGCCCAGTGTTATTGTCACTATCAGTGTTCAATGTAACCCAGAGTTATTGTCACTATCAATGTTCAATGTTGCCCAATGTTAATGTCACTATAAATGTTGCCCAGTGTTATTGTCACTATCAATGTTCAATGTTGCCCAATGTTAATGTCACTATCAATGTTTAATGTTGCCCAGTGTTATTGTCACTATCAGTGTTCAATGTAACCCAGAGTTATTGTCACTATCAATGTTCAATGTTGCCCAATGTTAATGTCACTATAAATGTTGCCCAGTGTTATTGTCACTATCAATGTTCAATGTTACCCAGTGTTAATGTCACTATCATGTTCAATGTTGCCAAGTGTTATTGTCACTATTAATGTTCTATGCTGCCCAGTGTTATTGTCACTATCAATGTTCAATGTCGCCCAATGTTAATGTCACTATCAATGTTCAATGTTGCCCAGTGTTATTGTCACTATCAATGTTCATTGTTGCCCATGTTATTGTCACTATCAATGTTCAGTGTTCCCCAGTGTTATTGTCACTATCAATGTTCAGTATTGCCCAGTGTTATTGTCACTATCAATGTTCAGTATTGCCCAGTGTTATTGTCATTATCAATGTTCAATGTTGCCCAGTGTTATTGTCATTATCAATGTTCAATGTTGCCCAGTGTTACTGTCACTATCAATGTTCAGTATTGCCCAGTGTTATTGTCATTATCAATGTTCAGTGTTCCCCAGTGTTATTGTCACTATCAATGTTCAGTATTGCCCAGTGTTATTGTCATTATCAATGTTCAGTGTTGCCCATGTTATTGTCACTATCAATGTTCAGTGTTCCCCAGTGTTATTGTCACTATCAATGTTCAGTATTGCCCAGTGTTATTGTCATTATCAATGTTCAATGTTGCCCAGTGTTATTGTCACAATCAATGTTCAATGTTGCTATTGTTATTGTCACTAACAATGTTAGGTCAGGTCATTAGATCTGCTACTGGTAACCTGAAATCCAGTACAACCTGTTCAGGGTCAGATTGCCGGCGACTAAACCGGCACTCCCACCGCTCCCTTCTGGGACTGCCGAGGCAGGTGGCTGGACACCCTTATGGAATTAAAAACGAGATCTATAAAAGGGCATCACCTCAGGAAAGCCACCAACGGCCATCTAGCTCCACTGTGCTGTGTGCATGCCACATGCAGTTGGTCCCCGGGGTGTGTCTACCTATGCATGCGAAGTCTGGATCCGGCAGAATCTGCGGAAGAAACCTCTTGGTTCAACGGAGAGGAAGGCGGTTACAGCAACGCACTGTGGAGTGCAGAGAGCAAGATGAGACACCGAAAGGATATCTTGGTCATTCACTGCATCCGTGCTCATCCTCCAGTCATCTCGACTTAGTCTTGCCACTGGAAATTGGTGGACCCGGACGAGAGAGTGAGGTCGATGTTGCACAACTCCTCTTCACTTTAAACAAACTCATCGCGCAAGTCATCAGTCATCCTTATTGACCTTTCATCCTTCATCATTTCATCACCCCCAAGTCCTGTGGTGACAGGCGAGCGACGAAACGACAGGTGTGGGTACACTGGCAGTTGCAGCCGCAGACCTGCACGCAGGCGGCTCAGGCCATAGAGTCGTTCTTCATCGACAGGAGCAGTGATGGAGCTTGGCAGCCGTCTGAGCGTCTGAGCAGCCCTCTTTAGGAATGCACTGCTCACCTCCCTGGCATGAGGAAGGGGCTAGAAAAGGTGCCCTAAAAATTGCCTGCTCCATATCGCCCTGTCCAGCATACCGCGGCTGGCGGGGACCCTACATCAGCGGTCGAAATAAAGAGAAAGAAAAGAAAAAACAAGGATCGTTCCTCTCACCATTGGTGCTTGGAACATAAGGACTCTCCTGGACAGAGATAATGCGGACAGACCCCAAAGGAGAACGGCACTAGTTGCATCCGAACTCACCAGATACAACATCGACATCGCAGCCTTGAGTGAGACTCGGCTTCCAGGCGAAGGCGAGCTCTGTGAACGGGGATCTGGTTAATCCTTCTTCTGGAGTGGGCGAGGAAGCGAAGAGCGACGTGAGGCTAGTGTTGGTTTTGCAGTAAAAACAGCACTTGTCAGCAAGCTAGCTGCAATCCCAAAGGGAGTCAACGATAGGCTTATGACCATGAAACTCCCACTGGCATCTGGCCAGAAGCGCCTCATAATTGTCAGTGCCTACGCCCCAACCATGACCAACCCGGATGAAGTGAAGGCAAAGTTCTACGAGGACCTTCACTCTGTCATTGCTGCTATCCCGAAAGCAGACAAGCTCATCATTCTTGGGGACTTCAATGCTAGAGTTGGCTCTGACTACATCTCCTTGGATGGAGTGATTGGAAAGCATGGCATGGGCCACTGCAACCCAAATGGATTGCTTTTGCTTCAGACCTGTGCAGAGCACGAACTGCTGATAACCAACAGTTTTCTGCCTCCCTACCCGTAACAGGACGTCATGGATGCACCCTCGCTCAAAGCATTGGCATCTCATCGATTACGTCATCGTCAGGAAAAGGGATAGGCAAGATGTACGTGTGACAAAGACCATGTGCGGCACCGAGTGTTGGACAGACCATCGCCTTGTAGTCTCGAAGCTGAATATTCGAATCCAGCCCAAGAGACGCCCCCAAGGCCAGAAGGCTCCAAAACGGCTCAACATCACTAAGCTGAAAAACATCACCATCAAACAGACCTTTGTGGAGCTGCTGGAAGATCGTCTGGAATCTGCCTCTCTGGACAACCAGAATGTGGAGTCTGACTGGAGGACCCTGTGCGAGCTGATCTGTAGTACAGCTTCAGAGACCCTGGGACCCATGACCAGAAAGCACAAAGACTGGTTTGATGAAAACTGTGATGAAATCAAGCAGCTTCTGGATGAGAAACGCCGTCTGCATCAAGCCTACCTGAGCAACCCAAAGTCCACATCAAAAAAGGATGCGTACAATGCCATCCGCAGGACTGTTCAGCAAAAGTTAGTCAGATGCAGGATAAGTGGTTGAGTGACAAAGCTGATGAGATCCAGGGATATGCTGACAGGCACGATATGAAGAGGTTCTATGATGCCTTAAAAGAAGTCTACGGCCCCACATCCTCAGGATCATCCCCCCTCCTCAGTGCAGATGGGAATACCTTGATCACCGAGAAGGAGAAAATTCTCAAACATTGGGCTGAGCACTTCAACAGTGTCTTAAATCGCCCTTCCTCCATAAATGATGAAGCCATAGACCATCTCCCACAAGTCCCCATCAACGAAGCACTGGACGATCCGCCAACACTTCTTCAGACCCAGAAAGCAATCCGTCTGCTATCCAGTGGCAAAGCACCTGGCTCAGACCCCATACCAGCAGAGGTCTACAAGGATGGAGGTACTGTGCTGACTGAGAAGCTCTATCAGCTGTACTCACTCATGTGGAAAGAAGAGACGATCTCCCAGGATTTCAAAGATGCATCTATCATTCACTTGTACAAGCGAAAGGGGAACCGGCAAGCCTGTGATAACCATCAGGGCATATCCTTGCTCTCCACTGCAGGCAAGATACTTGCCAGGATCCTACTAAACCGCCTCACAGCACACCTTGACCAAGGTCATTTGCCTGAAAGCCAATGTGGATTCCGGAAAGAGCGCGGAACCACCGACATGGTGTTTGCTGCAAGGCAGCTGCAAGAGAAATGTCAGGAGCAAAATGCTGATCTGTTCTCCACCTATGTCGACCTCACTAAAGCCTTCGACACCGTGAGTAGAGAGGGACTGTGGAAGATCATGGCCAAGTACGGATGCCCTCGGAAATTTATTTCCTTGGTCAGCCAATTCCATGAAGGTATGCAGGCTTGAGTCCAGGACAGTGGCGAAACATCTGCTCCTTTTCCTGTCACAAATGGTGTCAAGCAAGGCTGTGTCCTGGCTCCAACACTGTTCAGCCTCATGTTCTCTGCAATGCTTACTGATGCCTTCAGAGATGGTGATGTTGGAATCGGCCTAAAGTACCGAACAGATGGCAAGCTGTTTAACCTTAGAAGGCTTCAAGCAAAAACAAAAAGGTCATGACAGACATCGCCAGAGACTTTTTGTTTGCTGATGATTGTGCCCTCAACGGTGGATCTGAAGCTGACATGCAACTCAGCGTTGACAAGTTTGCCACTGCCAGCGGTAACTTAGGCCTTACCATCAGCACGAGGAAAACTGAAGTTCTCCATCAGCCAGCCCCAGGGAAACCCCACGTTGAGCCCAACATCACAGTCAACAGTCAGAGACTCAGTGCGGTGGAGCGGTTCATATACCTTGGCAGCACACTGTCACGAAATGCGACCATCGAAGATGAAGTGAACATCAGGATTGCAAGAGCAAGCGCAACCTTTGGCAGACTCTATGCAAATGTCTGGAATTGAAGAGGCATTGGTCTTGAGACCAAGCTAAAGGTCTACAGAGCAGTAGTTCTCCCCACACTACTGTACACCTGCGAAACTTGGACAGTGTACCAACGACACGCCAAGAAGCTGAACCACTTCCACACAACATGCCTCAGGAAGCTACTGAACATCAAGTGGCAAGAGAGGACCCCAGACACGGTGGTGCTTGCAAAAGCCACCCTTCCCAGCATCTTCACCATCCTGATGCAGTCCCAGCTTTGCTGGGCTGGACACGTGGCGTGCATGCCAGACCATCGGCTGCCCAAAAGGCTCTTCTATGGCGAGCTGCAACAAGGGAAGAGATCACATGCAGGTCTGAAAGTCTCTCTGAAAGCGTTTGATATCAACCCACTCCTGGGAGGAATCTGCAGTGGACCGTGACAAATGGCACGCTGCTGTGCACAAAGGTGCCAAGTTGTGCGAGGCCAACAGGACTGCTGCAGCTGTTCAGAAGAGGCATGCCAGAAAGTCACGGGCAAAGAAGCTCCCTGACAATGATATGCCTGTCTTTGTCTGCCCCAACTGTCAGCGAACATTTTGTGCGCAGATTGGACTATTCAGCCATCTGTGCATTCAAAGATAGATTCATGAGTATCCCCCCACCCCACCACCACCCTTCCCCCATCCCCCAGCTGTGTGACAACGATGATCATCATCGATCTCGATGGACACACACCACCATCGATGTTACCCAGTGTCATGGTCGCTATCAATGTTGCCCAGCGTCATGGTCACTATCAATGTTATCAATGTCACCCAGTGTCATTGCCGCTATCAATGTTGCCCAGAGTCATGGTCACTATCAATGTTATCAATGTTGCCTTGTGTCATGGTCACAAAAATGTTATCAATTTCGCCCAGCGTCATGGTCACTATCAATGTCACTATCAATGTTGTCCAGTGTCATGGTCACTATCAATGTTATCAATTTTGCCCAGTGTCATGGTCACTATCAATGTTGCCAGTATCATGGTCACTATCAATGTTACCCAGCATCACGGTCACTATCAATGTTATCAATGTTGCCCAGTGTCATGGTCACTATCAATGTTATCAATGTTGCCCAGTGTCACGGTCAATGGTCACTATCAATGTTGCCCAGGGTCATGGTCACTATCAATGTTATCAATGTTGCCCAGCATCATGGTCACTATCAATGTTGCCTTGTGTTATGGACACTATGTTATCAATGTTGCCTAGTGTTATGCCACTATCAATGATATGAATATTGCCCAGTGTCATGGTCACTATCAATGTTGCCCTGTGTCATGGTCACTATCAATGTTGCCCTGTGTCATGGTCACTATCAATGATATAAATGTTGCCTTGTGTCATGGTCACTATCGATGTTATCAATATTGCCCAGTGTCATGGTCACTATCAATGTTGCCCAGTGTCATGGTCACTATCAATGATATAAATGTTGCCTTGTGTCATGTTCACTATCGATGTTATCAATGTTGCCCAGTGTCATGGTCACTATCAATGATATAAATGTTGCCCAGTGTCATAGTCACTATCAATGTTATCAATGTTGCCCAGTGTCATGGTCATTATCAATGATATAAATGTTGCCCAGTGTCATGGTCACTATCAATGTTATCAATGTTGCCCAGCGTCATGGTCACTATCAATGATATTAATGTTTCCCAGACATGGACACTATCAATGTTATGAATGTTGCATGTTGACACACACTCACCAGGTACAGGGGTCTCCATGAAACATGTCAGCCAGGAAAACATTGGCAAAGTGGATCACTGCCGCCCCCAGCGCCTGCTTCGATGTGTCAAAGAACCTGCCACACAATACCACTCTCATGTCAATCATTAACCCCCTTCAGTGCCAGAGAATTTGAATGAACCGGCCACACAATGCCACTTTCAGGTCAATCATTAACCCCTTCAGTGCCAGAAAATGTCAAAGAACCTGCACACAATACCACTTACATGCCAATTAACACCTTCAGTGCCAGAGAATGTCAAAGAACCTGCCACGCAATGCCACTTACATGCCAATTAACCCCTTCAGTGCCAGAGAATGTCAAAGAACCTGCCAAAGAATGCCACTTTCAGGTCAATCATTAACCCCTTCAGTGCCAGAGAATGTCAAAGAACCTGCCACTCAATGCCACTTTCATGTCAATCACTGACCCCTTTCGTGCCAGAGAATGTCAATAACAGAACAACAGAAGAAAAGTAATAATAATAATAATGGTATTTATATAGCGCTGAATCTTGTGCATAGACAAACCAAAAGCGCTTTCACACCAGTCATTCACACGCATGCAAAACTCTAAAACTGGAGAAACTGAAGACAAGGAAGATGCAGGGGAAGGGAGGCTATTTTGGGAAGAGGTGGGTTTTAAGGCCAGACTTGAAAAAGCTGAGTGTGGAGACTTGACGAAGCGAAAGAGGAAGGTCATTCCAATTGCAAAGTCCAGAGACAGAGAAAGAACGGCGGCTATCAGTCAAGAGTTTGAATCTGGGTATGCGTAAGCAGAGTGGATCCGAAGCTGATCGTAGTGAGCTAGATGGAGTGTAGAGATGAAGGCAGCCACAGAGATAGGAAGGGGCTGATTTGTGAATACATTTATAACATAGAGTGCTGATCTTGAACTTTATTCTGTGTGAGACAGGGAGCCAGTGGAGATGTTGCAAAAGAGGAGTGATGTGCTCAGATCTTTTCTTTCTGAGGACGAGTCGGGCAGCAGAGTTTTGTTTGCGCTGACGGGACTGAATGGATGAAGCAGGCAAACCTGACAATAGAGAGTTACAGTAGTCCAGGCAAGAGAGGATGAGAGAAACGACAAGTCTAGATGTTGCATCAATGGACAGATATTTCCGGATGGAACTGATGTGCCGCAATTGACAGTAGCAGGATTAACATGTCTGACTGATAAATTTTTGCATGGACAGTGTGTTGTCAAGGACAACACTGAGGTTCCTGACTAAACTGAACAGAGGGATGGATGTACTGCCAAGTCTGATTGTATTAGTTGTAATGGAAGAGAGTTTTTGTTTAGTTCCTATGATCATTGCTTCAGTTTTGTCCACGTTCAACTGTAACTTATTTAGAGTCATCCAATTTTGAATGTCCAGGAAGCAGTTGGATGTTTCTTGTAAGAGCGACAACAGTTTTTGGGGGGTATCACTCTTCTGGAGTTGAGTGTCATCAGCATAAGAATGATGACTGACATTATGGCGGTTGATAATTTCAGTGAGAGGAGCAGTGTACAGTGTGAAGAGGACTGGGCCTAAAACAGATCCCTGTGGGACTCCATGTTCAATTTTAACGGGTTCAGACTGGAAATTATCAACAATGACAGACTGGAATCAATCAGTGAGATAAGATTTGAACCAGTTTAGAACAGTGCCGTTGATACCAAATGTAAAATGAAGACGGGAAAGAAGGATTGAATGGTCTATCGTGTCAAAGGCGGCTGATAAGTCGAGAAGAGTGAGAAGGGAGATCTGTCATGCCCTGACTCTGGGTGCCTGGAATGTTCGCACCCTTTTAGACAGAGACAACAGACCAGAAAGGCACACAGCGCTCATTGCTAGAATGCTTAATCACTACCAGGTGGACATGGCAGCATTGATGCCAGATGCCAGATGAACCAAACTTGCACGACAGCTTGACAGCCTTCCACGTGGGTTAAACGATAGGCTGATGACCCTGCATCTGAAGCTGTCCGAGGATCACTTCTCCACAGTCATCAGCTGCTATGCCCCGATGATGACCAACCCTGATGACATCAAAGCAGCTTTCTATGAGGAGCTCAGCTGCACCATTTCAGCGGTAGACAGAAAGGACAGGCTGATCATCCTTGGGGATTTCAATGCCCACGTCGGCGTGGACTTCTCATGGCCAAAAGTCCTGGGGCAGCACGGCACTGGCAAGTGCAACTCCAACGGACTGCTTTTGCTCTCGCTCTGTGTGCAGCATGGACTGACCATCACCAACACCCTCTACTGTTGGTTGGACCATCGTCTGGTATGCAGCAAGATGAACATCAGACTTGCATGCAAGCTCCAACCAGCCAGGCAGAAACCCCCTAGGAAGCTGAACATCCACCGCCTCCCTATCACCAAGGACATGCTGCAGCAGGTAATCGAAGCAGCTCTCCAAGAAATTCCTGCATCGACTGATGTAGAAGAGGTATGGAGCACCTTTAGAGATGCTGTGTACACAGCAGCAGCTGACACACTCAGCTTTGTATAGAGAAACCACAAAGACTGGTCTGACGAGAAAGACTCTGGAATTTTCAAGCTTTTGAATACACTGCATATATGGCATCAGGATCACATTTCCGATAAAGGCTGCCAGAGGAAGAAGAACCAGTTCTTGCAAAGCAAGCAACTTGTACAGAAGAGGCTGTGTGAGATGATGAACACCTGGTGGGAGAGAAAGTCCAAAGAGCTTCAGTCCGCTGCTGATGCTCACGATATGAAGTCCTTCCATGATGGTCTCCAAGCTGTGTATGGGCCAAGAGTCACAGGATCAGCCCATGTCCAAGCCTTGGACCAGACCACCCTCCTGACAGACAAGAAAGACATCCTTGCCCGCTGGGCAGAGCACTTCAACACCCTCCTGAACAGGGACTCGTCCGTATGTGATGAGGTAATTGCAGCCCTCCCACAGCTACCAGTCAATGAATCGCTAGCTGCCCCTCCCACCAATGCCGAGACCCAGAAGGCCCTGAAGCTGACAATGTCAGGAAAAGCACCAGGAGCGGATGGAATCCAGGTTGACATCTACAGGTATGGAGGCGAGGTCCTGACAGACAAGCTGACCGCCCCCAGGATTTCAAGGATGCTTCAATTGTCCACATTTACAAACGGAAGGGAGACAAAACATCCTGTGATAACCACTGCGGAATCTCTCTCCTCTGCATCACCAGCAAGATCTTCACCCACATCACACTAAACAGACTGCTTGACCATGTCTCCAACACAGACATACCTGAAGCACAGTGTGGCTTCCACTCAGGCAGGGAAACATGTGACATGGTGTTTGCCGTATGCCAGATGCAAAAGAAGTGTCATAGAACAAGGAGCTCCACATGGTCTTTGTAGACCTGACTGAGGCCTTTGACACGGTGAACTGCCGTGGTCTGTGGAAGATCCCCCTAAAGTTCGGCTGCCCAGAGACCCTAATACAGCTGATTGCATCATTCCACGATGGCATGCAGGCAAGAGTACAGGAAAATACATGTTGGATCTGTTCCCTGTGGTAAATGGAGTGAAGCTGGGCCGCATCATGGCACCCACACTGTTTTCCATTCTCTTCTCTGCTATGCTGACTGATGCCTTCCAAGACTGTGACCGGGGCATCTACAATCAGTTTCGCACAGATGGCAAACTTTTCAACTTGCAGCGACTCCACACCAAGTCCAAGGTGTTTGAGGCACTGATGAGAGAGTTCCTCTTCGCTAATGACTGCGTGCTTGCTGCACACACCCATGAGGACATGCAGTTCATTATGGACAGGTTCTCAACCTCCTGCAGGTGCTTTGGACTCACCATCAGCCTCAACAAGACCGAGTCCATGTACCAACCAGCTAGCTCACAGAATGCCAGTGCCTCCTCCCCACCTGCGATCAAGATCGATGACACAGAGATCAAGTCAGTCGACAAGTTTTGCTACCTGGGCAGCACCCTATGCAGCAACGGAGCCCTTGATGCAGAAGTCACACTGCACATCACCAAGGCCAGCTCCACCTTTGGCAGACACAACAACAGGCTGTGAAACAACAAAGGCATCTGGCTCAGCACCAAAATCAAAACCTACAGAGCTGTTGTGCTGACCACCTTGTTGTTCTGCTGTGAAACATGGATGATGTATCTGTCACATTCAACAACTTGAGCAGTTTCACCAGAGATGCCTGCAAAAGATCCTCGGCATAAAGTGGCAAGACAGGGTCTCCAACCTCCATGTCCTAGAGAGGAGCGGCCTGCCCAGCATTGAAAGCCTGCTGATCCAGTGCCAGCTACGCTAGACAGGGCACTTTGTCCGCATGACAGACAGCATGATCCCAAAGATGCTACTATATGGCCAGCTGAAGGAAGGCCACCGCGAACTTGGAAGACCCTGCAAGCGCTTCAAGGACACCTTGAAGACAAACCTCAAAGCCTGTGACATTGACATTGCTTCCTGGGAAACTGATGCCCTTGACCGCTCTCACTGGAGAACGCTGTGCTCTAGTGGTATAAAGACATTTGAAAACAAGAGAACGCTGGCCATTAAGGAGAAGCGTGAGCAAAGGAAGCAGGGCACAACTTCTGGAGACATTTTCCCTTGCAACATATAAGGACACACACCGACAAATAAGCCTGCCTGCCTACTCATCCGTCGGTCCGACAGGAGACTCCATTGCCAGAGAATCTCAAAGAACCTGCCACACAATGCTACTTTCAGGTCAATCATTAACCCCTTCAGTGCCAGAGAATCTCAAAGAACCTGCCACACAATACCACTTTCATGTCCATCATTAACCCCTTCAGTGCCAGAGAATGTCAAAGGACCTGCCACACAATACCACTTTCATGCCAATCATTAACCCCTTCAGTGCCAGAGAATGTCAAAGAACCTGCCACACAATGCTACCTTCTTGTCAATCATTCCATGCACATTCCACATGGTCCAGAGGGCAAACTATTATCGAAAAGACAGTTTTCCATGACAAATGCTCATTTAGAAAGTATTTTTATGATCTAGACAGATCACACTAACCATTCAGAGTTTATTCATGTTCAATAAACCAAACAACAATGAAGAAAAAATCCAAACAGATAAAGGACATCAATGGATGTCTATCAGGCACTGGGGAAGCACACTATGACGTCAGTTGACATCTCATTGGCATGGTACAGGTTAACAAGACTTTCTAGGTTTCTAGGCACATATCAAATGTCTAAGCAAACATCCAGGCATGAAATGAATCTCATTACCTGATACTCCAACAACAACAAAAAAAAAAAAGAGAGAGAGAGAGAGAGAGAGAGAGAGAGAGAGAGAGAGAGAGAGAGAGAGAGAGAGAGAAAGAAAAAAAAAAATATATATATATATATATACACATACATACATATATATATATATATATATATATATATATATATAGGAAGTCTGGAGACAAGTTCTTTAGGTGAAAATATCTAATTTGTTATATATATATATATATATATATATATATATATATGTATATATATAACAAATTAGATATGTTAATCTGCATTTCACCTAAAGAACTTGTCTCCAGACTTCCTCTAGCAAGTCAGAATGAAAGTGGCTCTATACCTCTAGTCTTTCTCACACAGCTAAGTACAGTATCAATGAGCAGACGTTGGAGAAACTCAGAATGAAAGTTGTATGCCTCTAGTCTTTCTCACACAGCTAAGTACAGTCTCAATGAGCAGACGTTTGAGAAACTCAGAATGAAAGTTGTATGCCTCTAGTCTTTCTCACACAGCTAAGTACAGTGTCAATGAGCAGATGTTGGAGAAAATCAGAATGGAAGTTATATGCCTCTAGTCTTTCTCACACAGCTAAGTACAGTGTCAATAAGTAGATGTTCAAGAAACTCAGAATGAAAGTTGTATGCCTCTACGGCTCTAGTCTTTCTCATACTCATAGGTAAGTATAGTGTCAATGAGTAGATGTTGGAGAAACTAAACATATACCTTAAGATTTGTTGTTCATGTATGGGAATGGTTCTTAAGCAGTGTCTAATGCTGTACTTACTTTTCTCCTGATGGTGTTGCAAGCCCTCTGTGAGCAGGGTCTTTAAATTTTCCCAATATATTTTGTATTGGTTTCTTTACAGCACTTTTCCATACCTGTTATGGAGGAGCTAGTGTAAAAGCTCAGTTTGCTTTGTTACTATTTTCATACTAGGAAGACTAAGACTAGGATTATGAAAGTTAACTTCAGAACATATGGAGTGAAAACAAACTTTTAGTAACAGAACAACAACACTAAAGTTTGTGCTAGCAAGGAAACATGTCAATTCTGAATGTTAGAAAGCAAGTTTAAAAAAACAAGCATGCTTTCAATTTTCACTCATTGTTTGAAGTCACCTCTCTCTCTCCGTCTTTATTTCTCTTAAAGCAGAGAGTGGGATTAAAACAATGTTTAAATTATAACTGGAAATGATTTATTTATCCTCATAAACAGTTCTCTTTTCCTTTGTTACCTACCATATTTTCCAAGGACGTCTGGAGTGTTTTGGCTCGCAGTAACGTTTCACTGAAACAAGATTACATTTTCACACTCAAAGCGCACAGAAAACATATCATTTTGAACAATTATCAAATATCTGCACATTTTCACACAAAGTGGGGATTTATCTGAGCATCCGACATTGGACACTGGACCAGTCACTCTTGAAAATAACAAAAATTGTTTTCAATTAAACTGGCACCTCGTTCGAACAATTTTTTGATGATGCATCCAATCATCTGCTGTCATTACCCAATCATCTGCTTTTGTATGGAAATCTGGATTTATATGCACTGCTGAAATGATTTCAAGGCAGCATGTATGCAGCTTACTGCCCAATCCACACTGTTGGTGAGATTTTGTTTCTTTTTCAAATGAAAGTAAAGTTTAAAAAAATTCCTTTAGCGTCAGAACATTTTATATCATTTATTTTTTAAATGTCACGATTTTCCTTGAACTACACCAACAAAACTTGGCTTAGTTATTCAAACCATTCCACCAACAAATCAGGACTTAGTTGTTCAGACCATTCCACCAACAAATCAGGACTTAGTTGTTCAGACCATTCCACCAACAAAACTTGGCTTAGTTATTCAAACCATTCCACCAACAAATCAGGACTTAGTTGTTCAGACCATTCCACCAACAAAACTTGGCTTAGTTATTCAAACCATTCCACCAACAAATCAGGACTTAGTTGTTCAGACCATTCCACCAACAAATCAGGACTTAGTTGTTCAGACCATTCCACCAACAAATCAGGACTTAGTTGTTCAGACCATTCCACCAACAAATCAGGACTTAGTTGTTCAGACCATTCCACCAACAAATCAGGACTTAGTTGTTCAGACCATTCCACCAACAAATCAGGACTTAGTTGTTCAGACCATTCCACCAACAAATCAGGACTTAGTTGTTCAGACCATTCCACCAACAAAACTTGGCTTACTTATTCAGACCATTCCACCAACAAAACATGACTTAGTCAGACCATTAACAAAACATGAATTATTCAGGCCACTGTGACCATCACATATTGTCACCAACTAAACATGACCTATCCACTATTCAGGCCACTGTGCCCATGATATATTGTCACCAACAAAACATGACCTATTCACAATTTAGGCCATTGTGACCATCACATATTGTCACCAACTAAACATGACCTATTCACTATTTGAGCCAATGTGACCATCGTATATTGTCACCAACTGAACATGACCTATTCACTATTTGAGCCATTGTGACCATCACATATTATCACCACCTCAACATGACCTATTCACTATTCTGGCCATTGTGACCATCACATATTGTAACCACCTCAACATGACCTATTCACTATTCTGGCTGTTGTGACCATCACATATTGTCACCACCTAAACATGACCTATTCACTATTCTGGCAGTTGTGACCATCATATATTGTCACCACCTAAACATGACCTATTCACTATTCTGGCTGTTGTGACCATCACATATTGTCACCAACTAAACATGACCTATTCACTATTCAGGCAGTTGTGACCATCATATATTGTCACCAACTAAACATGACCTATTCACTATTCAGGCAGTTGTGACCATCATATATTGTCACCAACTAAACATGACCTATTCACTATTCAGGACACTGTTACCATCACATACTGCACAACAACTAAACATGACCTATTCATTATTCAGGCCGTTGTGACCATCATATATTGCACACCAAAAACCATGACCTATTCACTTTTTTAGCCATTGTGACCATCACATATTGTCACCAACTAAACATGACCTGTTCACTATTTGAGCCATTGTGACCATCACGTATTGTCACCAACTAAACATGACCTATTCACTATTCAGGCCATTGTGACCATCACATAGTGTCACCACCTAAACATGACCTATTCACCATTCAGGCCAATATGACCATCACATTATGTACAACAACAAAACATGACCTATTCACTATTCAGGCCATTGTGACCATCACGTATTCTACAACAAAACATGACCTATACATTATTCAGGCCACAGTGACCATCATATATTGTACACCAAAAAGTTGACCTTTTCAACAACAAAAAAAGAGACCTTTTCACTATTTGAGCCATTGTGACCGTCACATTATGTACAACAACTAAACATGACCTATTCACTATTCAGGCTATTGTGACCATCACATACTGTCACCAACTAAACAGGACCTATTCACTATTCAGGCCACTGAGGCCATCACATATTATCACTAGATCTACATAATGACCTGTTCACTATTCAGGACATTGTGACCGTCATATATTATACAACAACTAAACATGCCCTATTCACTATTTGAGCCATTGTGACCATCACATATTGTCACCAACTAAACATGACCTATTCACTATTTGAGCCATTGTGACCATCACATATTTCACCACC
Source organism: Babylonia areolata (assembly GCF_041734735.1). Lineage (NCBI taxonomy): Eukaryota > Metazoa > Mollusca > Gastropoda > Neogastropoda > Buccinidae > Babylonia > Babylonia areolata. Next base: position 40,078 of record NC_134883.1, on the reverse strand, counting down.
TAAACATGACCTATTCACTATTTGAGCTATTGTGACCATCACGTATTGTCACCAACTAAACATGACCTATTCACTATTTGAGCTATTGTGACCATCACATATTTCACCAACTAAACATGACCTATTCGCTATTTCAGCCATTGTGACCATCACGTATTGTCACCAACTAAACATGACCTACTCGCTATTTGAGCTATTGTGACCATCTCATATTTCACCACCTAAACATGACCTATTCACTATTTGAGCTATTGTGACCATCACATATTTCACCAACTAAACATGACCTATTCGCTATTTGAGCCATTGTGACCATCACATATTGTCACCAACTAAACATGACCTATTCGCTATTTGAGCTATTGTGACCATCACATATTTCACCACCTAAACATGACCTATTCACTATTTGAGCTATTGTGACCATCACATATTTCACCACCTAAACATGACCTATTCACTATTTGAGCTATTGTGACCATCACATTATGTACAACTAAACATGACCTATTCACTGTCTGAGCCATTGTGACCATCACATACTGTCAGTGTCACCAACTAAACATGACCTATTCACTATTCAGGCCAATGAGGCCAACACATACTGTCACCAACTAAACATGACCTATTCACTATTCAGGCCAATGAGGCCATCACATATTGTCACCAACTAAACATGACCTATTCACTATTCAGGCCATGGTGACCATCACATAGTGTACAACTAAACATGACCTGTTCACTATTTGAGCCATTGTGACCATCATACATTGTATAACAACTAAACATGACCTATTCACTATTTGAGCCATTGTGACCATACTATATCATACAACAGCAAAACATGACCTATTCACTATTTAAGCGATTGTGACCATCATACATTGTATAACAACTAAACATGACCTATTCACTATTTGAGCCATTGTGACCATACTATATTATACAACAGCAAAATATGACCTATTCACTATTTGAGCCATTGTGACCATCATATATTCAATATTGTATAACAACTAAACATGACCTATTCAGTATTCTGTATTCAGGACGTTGTGACCATCACATATTCAAGTGATATTGTACACAAAGAAAAATTCAGGCTATTGTGACCATCACATGTTATATAACAACAAAACATGACCTATTCACTAATCAGACAATTGTGAACCTCACATATAATATTGTCACCAACTAAACATGACCTATTCACTATTCAGGCCATTGTGACCGTCATATATTGTACACCAAAAAACATGACCTATTCATTATTAATGACATTATGACCAGATCTACATAATGACACTGAAGACATGTAATATGTATAAAGATTTACAACCAAACCACATCCACTCAAAAACACCTAATTAATCATGTTCAGAATCACATTGCATGCAAAATACAAAAGTCAGTGCTGGTACACAATGTAGGAATTACAAGCAAAAACTAATAAAAAAAAACTTGTTAAATACCGTTTAAACTGGTTGTTTAATAATATAAATCATCTGTATGTTCATACTTGTAAGTATGTCCATGTTGTGTATGGATAGTGTGGAAACATGTATAATGGGCCACACTGCTTTAAGAAATCAAAAATCATTCCTGTTCCGAAAGAAGCACAGCCTTGTCTTAATGATTATCATCCTGTAGCCTTAACATCAGTCATCATGAAAACATTTCAACGCTTGATTCTACAATTCCAAAAAACCTGCATTCCTCCATCTCTACCATGTCCTCAGACATCTCGAAAATCCTAACAGCTATGCCAGGATCCTTTTCATAAACTACAGCTCTGTGTTCAACACAATAGTGCCATCAAAACTATATTTTAAACTGAAAGACCTCTCGGTGCCTGAATCAATTTGTGCTTGGATCCTAAATTTTCTAAGATGCAGACCGCGAGTTGTTAAAGTTGGTGACCTCACCTTCTCCACATGCATTCTCAACATAGGTGCCCCACAGGGATGTGTTCTATCCCCATTGTTGTTCTCAATGTTCACACATGACTGTGCAACTTAAAATGAATGTGACACCATGGTCAAGTTTGCCGACGATACTACTCTAGAAGGGCTGATTACGAACAGTGATGATTCAAAATATAGGGAAAAAGTACTGGAACTTGTCAGCTGGTGTGATCAAAACAACTTAACTCCACGTATCAAAAACCAAAGAATTAATTTTAGGTTTCAGGAAGAGCAGATCTGACCCCTTACCACTTGTCATTAAAGACAAGCAAGTAGAGATCATCAGCGAATTTAAATTTCTCAGGCTGATCATTTCCATGATCTGAAATGGGAGAAAAATATGGACAAAATTGTTAAGAAAGCACAACAGTGCCTATACTTTCTTCCCCGCCTCAAAAAGTTTGGAATTAAAAAAGAAATCATGGCTGATTTCTACCAAGCAGTCACTGAAAGTGTGCTAACCTTCGCTATTACTGTTTGGTACAGAAACATTTCCAAGACAGAAGTTGCAGCCCTTAACCCCTAGGCTGCCTATATGACGAGATAACTCGTCAGTGCAGGCATGTACGCTTCGCTGCCACAATGACAAGATAACTCGTCATCGAAATATTCTGACTTTTCCCTGGTTTGCATTCAGTTTGTTGACAAAAATACTGGTTGCTTTAGGTTGGGGAATCTTTCTAGATTCTATTCAAAGCTAGAAACAACATCTAAATCATGAGGCAGTCGTTCATTTGAACGTTTTGGCTGGGTTACTGGCCACAGTGTTTGCCTGATTCCTCTCCTCGCTCGCTCAACAAAATGTTGGACTGACGCTGTGCTCAAGGTATGTGATCATGGTGAACAAAATCAACCAAGACTGCTTTCTTGCTGATGATCAGAAAGAATTGAAGCCTAAATTCGAAGAAGACAGTGATGAACATTTATAGGACAATTTGATAGAAAATAAAGCGAGCAATCAAGAGAGAGGCCAATATACGACTATCAGTAAGTGATGCCGGCTGTACAGATGTAGCAGATGACACAAAGTGACCAAATTATTAGCAGGACACAGTGTGAGCGATTTTCTTTGCATTCAGCCAACACAGTCTGATGAGAACTGGACAAAGTGAGTTAGTGACCGTGTGAGGGGGGTGGAGACCAAGGGGGCGTGGCCTCACATCCATATTATCACTTGGAGAGGTCACAATGCATTGTGTATCTGTCTCTTAAAAAAAAAAAAAAAAAAAAAAAAAAAAATTGTGGTTGTTCTAGTATGACTTTGTGTGTGCTGATATCCATTTCTCCAGAAATTACCATATTTTAGTGCAAATTACCTGACTAATGTTTTTAATGAACAAGTTGAAAATGTGACAAAAAACAAAACACTGATTTAAAATCAAACAGCATGTCACTGAAAGTATATAAAATGGGAAAACATCACGTGTTTGTATTCTTTATTCATTTACGTTTCAGAAAATATATACTTTTATGGGTCTTTTTCCAATAACAAAGAGCACAGAAATCTTATTTTCCTTGCAGTGAAAGGGTTAACGGAATTGTAAAAACTGCCACCAAGATTACCAGGGCTGGTCTACCTTCTCTAGAAGACATAAGCAGCTACTCAAAAAAGCAAAATCAGTCAACCAAGATGAATCACATCCAGCTTTTGGGATTTTCAAGATGCTCCCCTCTGGTTGATGGTACAGAAGTATTAGGATGAAAACCAATCACTTCACTGATAGCTTTTTCCGCAAAGCAATCAATGCCCTGTCTCTCGAACAAATCCAGTGTGATAAATAGAATTGTGTAATCGGCAACCATCTACCTGAAGATCTAGTCATCAGCCCCATCCACATGTAATATGCGGCTTCTGTTCAAACGTATGTGTTTGTGTTTGTGTGTGTGTGTGTGTGTGTGTGTGTGTGTGTGTGTCTGAGGGAGAGAGAGAGAAAGTGTGTGTGCATGTGTACGTGTAGTGAGTGCATGTGTGAGTATGCACAAGTTTTTATATTGATATGCACTTGTATATATCCTAATTTCTACAGTATAGATCTGTGTTTGTGTATGATTTTCGATTTATGTTCGTACCTTGTTATGTACTATCCCCCCCCCCCTCCCCCCAATATTCCTTGTGACCCCGGTACACTTGGTAATAAAGACATATTCTACTCTAATCTATTCTATCAATAATGCTTTTGACACTGTGACTCAAAGTGCTTTATGGTGGGCACAAAAACCTGACTGACAACACAATTTGATTTCCCTGCAAAATATCTAGTACACTTGACGAATGACAAAAAAACAAAAAAAACAACAAAAAACAACAACAAAAAACAACAACAAAAAACAGTGCATTGATTATATATATATATATATATATATATATATATAATTATATATATATATAAACAGTGTACTGATTTTATATATATATATATATATATATATATATATATATAAATTATATATAAACAGTGCATTGATTATATATATATATATATATTTATTCAATACACTGTTTCCATGCATGCAATTAAGGAATTTTAGAAAACATGGGATATATCGTTACAAATATACAACTCTGGTAAATATATGTCAAACATTTATTATTAAACATAAATTTGTTGAAATGAAAAAATATTATGTCATGCATCTCATGAACTGATGAAATCAATGAAACACACTGATATCAACATACAACACAAAGTTATATTCTCAGAGTTATTGGACAATAAATCTAAAGGGATTTTTTTTCTTATAAAACTTAGAAAAAATGAATGATACATCAAACACTGAACATGTTGTATTTTATGTATGTGTTTACATGCTGGTTCCTTGGTGTTTATTTTTGACTATGGTGAATGTGATGTGCCTTGTTTTGCTGTGATTTGTGCCTATGCGATTTGAGACTGTGATGGTGCCTGTGTTGATTAACATATTTTTATGTCACTTACTTAGTCTTAAATATGTATATTTTAGCCAGTGTCAGGTGAGATTGTGTTGACTTTGTACATACGTCACTGAGTCTTAAATTTGTATTTTATTGACATGGGAGCCTGCATTTTATTATTATTATCATTATTATTATGTGAGACGTAATAGAATAATGGTGTCTCTGGTCATGATTAATCAGGCCTCCAAACACAGTGTGTCAGCAGTAAGACTTCTATTTTTTCTGAAACGGATATTGCAACTGTAAAATATGTTTTGGGCATCGTGCTCTTACTAGATCTGATTTTCGACTTTTTTAAAGCATCTTTTGGATTGTAATGTATATATCATTACATATATCAGTGTACTTACCAATCAGACAAGTAAAAGCGAGAAATGCCAGCAATCCCTGAACAAAGAGACCGAATGCACCCAGCAGATCACCGGAGGAACAGTGGGGCTCTTTCATAGCCCCCGACTCCACAGCTGAAGCAGACGAATTCGTATCGTAGTTTGTGACGCGACGAACTTCGAGAACATCGTCGCTTCCACCAGCCACAGTCTTCTGGTCGAGGGTCAGTGCCATATCAGTCATTGATAAAAAATGAACGACCATGGTGTCTGTCATACAATTAAGTTTTATACCTCCATATCAAGCTTGTCATGTAAACAATTGTATTTGGTTTTCTCATCACCTCCACATTGGAGCCATCTTGAATCACTTCTCTGTCTTGGTGAAAACTGCAGGCTTGGTAAGCATCATTTTGGCTTATTACCGTAAAAGAAACAAAATTTTCTTTCTGGTTACGAAACGGGCCACATCTGGATCTGGATCTGGTTCTGGATCTGGTAGTGTACGTCGCAGACGCCACTTCTGGCGATATAGACGCGACAGAACTAGGAGGACGCATGTACCTAGTAGAAAAAAAATAGTCTAAGAAGACCTAGGGAAAACTGTCTACCCTGCATGGTTAAGACCATCAACCCCCCACCCCCCCCCCG